>NW_019154087.1:78671903-78779756 GCF_002288905.1 Enhydra lutris kenyoni
GGCACAATATATAGGACCATTAAAATAACAATAGTAAGCATGCATTGAGCCTTCTTTATCTCTTTTCCTAATATATGTTTTTATACTGTTAGTAACCAAAAAAGTACCATCTTCTCTATCTATCACAAAGGAAGAAGAAAGAAAATATACCCATGCTTTCAAATAATTTACAATTCAGTAAGGAAAGAATAAGCAGCTGGGCTATATTTAGCTCTTAGCAAACATCATTTTATAAAGGTGGAGAGAAAGAAAGCAGGTAGAGCTAAAGAATTTTCTCAACCACCAAGTGTTTTAAGAAAGAAAAGGTACTTATTTCATAAGGCAGTATTTCTAGAGAGAAGGTCCATAGAAGAATAAAACAAGTCAGCTTTTTAGTTTTACCTATTCAGTTAATCTTTCTTCCTTCAAAGATGGCTTATGTTAGTAAGTGTGTGTGTACGTGTGTGTGCACACATATGTGTGTTCTCGTATCTGTGCCTGTGTGTGTCTGTAAATGGTTTCTTAAAAGCATATTTTACTTATCTCCTCGACAAGTGTGAAATATGAGATGGTTGAATGTATTTAAGTTTAGAACACTCTATTTTGAGTAAGTGACATGATAAAATTTTGTTCTCATCTGCAGTTTTTCCCTTTTTAATTCTATAGTTGCTAAATTTAAAGTTACTATGTAAGATTAATCATTTAAACTATTTAGACATCCAAGCTTTCTTTAATAGGTAGCCTTAGGCATAAATTAACCAATTAAAATGAGCTCTCGCCGTGGTTGTTGCTAATTCAGTAGGGAGGAACCAATGAACAAAGGGGTCCTGACTTCTAGTATCTTAAGAGGGACAAAAATCTGAATAATGGAATTGTACCTTGGTTACAGGCTGGAGCTTCTTTGGTTTGGGTATTGCTTATTTGGGTGATGTTTTATGACTGCATTGACTTGTTGACTTCTCTCTGAATTAGTAGCCTGATGGCAGAATTACAGCCATGGCTCCTTCTCAACCTATCTATCTGAGGTCAGACTCTAGGACATCCAAGTATATCCTCACTTGGAACTGAGGATGATGGTTGGGGACTTAGACTGTTGACGCCCTTCCTTCATTTTGTTTGCTAGTTTGAAGGCTATACTAATAAATATGTTCAGATTTTAAGAACATGGAGGCTCTTAAAGATTCAATATGCTGATGTGACTGGATTAAGGAGGATTGTGAAGTGTTTTTCCTGCCTAGTTTCTTTAGCTAGTTGAAAAACTACATGGAATATCTTATTATATTTGTAATTTCTTTCCTCTACCCTTCCAGCAGGATTTTTGTATAATGATTTGTCTTCCGGACATACAACTCATACCATGGCACAGCAACTTTTCAAACAATATTACAACCATAGGTGTTGTTCTCAGTCTTCTTCTCCAGAAACAGCAAGGTCTAAGACATAAATATATCTGTATTTTACAACATGCGGTTTGCAAAGTTGCAAACCGCATGCTGTAAAATAGATTTCTCAGCTTCAAAACAGACTTTCCAGCAACAAAACAACCAATTTACAAAAAGTCATTTGCACTTCTTCAAGTTTCCAGACAGCGTGTCAGGGCCACAGGCACGGTCTTACCTTAGATAATTATTGGTAGCAACAAAGTTGGAAACAGGGGAATCGTGAAGTAGCACAATAAATAGAGTACTTTTTAGACTGATGTCAAAATTGGGCTAACAAATGGTGTTTTCTTCAGCTTGCATTTTCAGTGAATGGAGACTGTTAGATCACTTAAGGAATAAAAGATGGCTTGAGCTGAGAAGTCATAAACCTAACTGATCAATCATTTAGAATTTCACAAATTACATCCAAGCCCTCAGAGTGTGTTGGACTTAAAGACTTTAATTTATATGAAATAGTTCTCACATCTCTGTCTTCCTTACCATCTTTATTACTATATCTTAATTCAGTGATTGTCTCTTACTGTTTCTTGGTCCAACCCTGTCTTTTCACTGGTTTTGTCTCTCTGAAATCTGTTTTTCACATATCTGCCAAAGTGATCTATTTACTCAAAATTGACTAGAGACTTAAATTTAAAACCTAAAACTGTAAACACTTAGGAAGAAAACATAGAAGGTAAGCCCCTTGACAATGGGGGTCTTGGCAATGACTGCTTTGGATTTGACACCAGAAGCAAAGGCAGCAACAACAAAAATAGGCAACTGAGTGTTTACCAAACTAAAAAATCTTCTGCACAGCAAAGGAAACCATCAACAGAATGAAAAGTCAGCATATGGAAAGGGGGAAAATATTTATGAACCAAATATTTGATAGGGGATTAATATTCAACATATATATTAAAAATACGGGCAGAGGAAATAAATCAACATTTTTCTAAAGAAGACATACAAATGCCCAAGATGTACATGAAAAGGTGTTCAACATCACTAATCATTAGGGAAATACAAATCTCAACCACAATGGGATATCTCCTCATATCTGACTAGAGTAGCTATCATCAAAAAGATAAGAAATAACAAGTGTTGATGAGGGTGCGGAGAAAAGGGAACCCTTATGTATTGTTAGTGGGAAGAAGTTGGCTTAGCCACTATAGAAAACAGTAGCGGGGGGAAGGTTCCTGGGTGGTTCAGTCAGTTAAGCTTCTGCCTTTGGCTCAGTTCATGATTCCCAAGGTCCCAGTTTCAAGCTCAGAGGCAGGCTCCTTGCTCAGTGCAGAGCCTGCTTCCTCTGACTGCTTCTCCCCCAGCTTGTGCTCTCTCTGTAAAATACATAAATAAAATCTTAAAAAAAGAAAACAGTATGGAGTTTCATCAAAAATTTAAGAATAGAACTACCATATGATTTAACAATCCTACTTCTGGGTATATATCCCAAAGAAATGAAAACAGGATCTCAAAGAGATTTTGGCACTCCTTGATCATTATAGCATTATTTAAAATAGCCAAGATATGGAAATGAAGTGTCCATTAATGGATATATGGATAAAGAAGATGTGAGAGATAGATGATGAGAAAGTAGGAAATCCATTTCCATTTGTATTAACATGGATGGACCTTAGATCTTGAAGGCATTATGCTAAGTGAAAAAAGCCAGACAGAAAAGATAAATACTGCATGGTATCACTTAATAAATATGAATTTATTAATATATATGAGTCATTACTGGTGATTTTTTCCCTTTTCATATTTCATTAGGTCCAAAATTTTCTACTTTGAACATAACAATACTTTACAATAAGAAAAAAAAGATTAACATATATTATTTTTTAAAAGTAAAATAAGTAAGTCAGAAATTCGAAGTCAGCAATGGATAAAGACTTAATCTCAAACAGAAGTTGGCTCTATTTTTTAAAAATTTTATTTATTTATTTGAGAGAGAGAGAGATAGAAACAGAGAAAGAGAGAGAGAGAGAGAGAGAGCATGAGCAGGGGGATGGATGGACAGAGGGAGAAGCAAACTCCACTGAGCAGGGAGCCTGACACAGAGCTTGATCCCAGGATCTGGGATTATGACCTGAGTTGATGTCAGACACTTAACCCACTGAGCCACCCAGGCACCTCTAAGGTGGCCCTTTCTGTGGTTAAAAAACAAATGTTCTGGGAGCTTCTGAATGGCTCAGTGGGTTAAGCCTCTGCCTTCAGCTCAGGTCATGAACTCAAGGTCCTGAGATCAATCCCCACATTGGGCTCTCTGCTCAGCAGGGAGCCTGCTTCCCCCTCTCCCTCTGCCTGCCTCTGCCTACTTGTGATCTTTCTCTCTCTGTGTGTCAAATAAATAAATTAAAAAAAAAATGTTCTCAGTTGTGCACTATTAGGAAACAATAGTTAATAAGACTTCTTTGTGACAGCTTCTGTATTTGCTTTATGTTACTTGTTTTTTCTTTCATTAAAAATAGGTAAGTTCCTTTGAAATTTTCTACCATTAGTTGAAATAACAATTTTGCTGGTTCTTAATGGCAGAAACCACACCCTATTGATATTTATGTCAATAAATATCAATTGTGCTTAACTTAACAAAAGCATAGTGCTTAACTTACTGAGAAGTCTTGAAGTGTATCTAGGCTAAATGGATGGACTGATTTTTCTGGCTATGGTTTCCATCACAGTTGAGGTACCTACAGAGGTGTGACATGACTAATGTATGATATAAAACAGTGAGATGGAGTATTTTCAGTTTTTATTCTGAATTACTACATGTCACACAAAGTAAGGAATCTTTGAATGGTCTAAATACTTATTGAGAACTGTTTATAAATTTTAGCTATGGATTATTCTGGTTATTCATGATGGTTGTGTTTTATAAATTTACTGTGAACACTGAGTTAGCCAATACTGAACTCTTGATCCTAGGGGAAATAAGACGTTTCTGCGAATCTCTGGTCACATTTTTTTTTTCTTCTTTTACAACATTTTCAACAACTGATCAATACATAACCTTGTTTTATGTGTGTTTCCACTTAAAAAACATAATATATTTAACATATGCTTCTTACAAATTATTATATGTAGTATTTCTTTATAATAAACATTTGCTGAGAAGGTTTTACTATTTTTTTGATCCTGACTTTCAACTTCTCAGTTCTGCCCATTATAATTGTTTCTTTAATTATTAATTGTCCCCTCATGAAGGTACAGAGTTAGCTACTCTGCCACTTTTCCATAGCTGTTTCTTTTATTTAGCACTTCCAGGGCCAGCCTCACAGTGTTCAGTGATTTTCCTTTTCCTTTTTCTGGATGTATTCGTTGTTGATTTATTAACATTGAGCTCATGGCATCATAACACCTGACTGGAAGAAGTACATCTACCATGCATGTTTTCTCTGTAAAGCATAGTACTATCTTTTTACACTTAAAAACACTAGCTAACACTTCATCACTAGGCATGGGGGCCACTGTAAACAGTGAAATCACCACCCAAAAGCACAAAAATGCAAAATCAAGTGGCACTGGATAAACCATGGAAAGACGCTTGCTCACAGTATAAGGGCTGAAGGCAGAATGGCACCTTGTTGGATGTCAGGAGGGAGTAGAGTGACTCAAACTCTCTACAGCTCTCTACCTGTGCATATTCATATGATGTGTGATATGAAATCACAGTGAGTATTAATTTGGGGGTGGCAAATAAATTATAGTGAGAAGATGAATTCACAAATATGGAATCCACAAATAATGATCAACTCTATAATACTCCCTTGATTTATAGAACACCAAAACAGATTACTTGTAGTATTTTCCTATTGTGTCCTCATTCTAATTTCTGATCTGTCAAAATGAAAGTGCAGAGTATTACTAGTAATGGTAGCTGATGCTTATTATATGCCATTATGGTAAATTACTGAGATTCATCATCTAATTTACTCCTCACAGCAACTGTTATGAGATTATTAAAATTTTACTCTTATGTCATAGGTGATAAAAAAGATTCAAAGAAGTTAAGGACATTACTCAAGACTGCACAGTGAGGAAATGGCCGATCTGCATTAGAAAGCAGGTCAGGTGACTCAGAATCAGCACTTTCTATACTCTCAGATGTTTTAGAAGGTTCTATTTTGAATATTTGGTATGAAGAAAATTGTCCATAAGGGAAGAAAGGCAACCAATTCTTAATCTACCACTTTAACTGACATAACATTAATTCTTTTTACTTTTGGGTTGTTAAAGTATGAGAAGATGATCCTAAACTTATTCAAAAAAAATGTACTAGTTAAAATACCCCCTGACAATTTTGGACACAAATGATGAGTGGATACTAGCTGTCCAGGATATTACAATATAGCTTAACGCTGTATTAATTAAAATAATGTTTAATTGATTCCAGATGATATTGCAGTTTGGGAATTAACCATACTACCTTTATGATAATGCAGATTATCATAAAGGTAGTATTTCCAATAAGTGGAGGAAAAAATGAATAAAGATTTTGGTCTAGGTGGGTGGTCATCTGATACAAAAATAAATTTGAATCCCCAAATAACACCCTATATAAAAATAAATTAGGATGGAATATATATTTAATTATCAACACATAAATCATAAAATAAAGGAAGAAAATTTGAAAAGATTTTTGGATCTTAGAATGGGACATCATCTCTAAATATGACTTGAAACCCCAAAACTATTAAATATACTGACAAATTCAATTAAAAAAAGATAAAAAAAGGGGCGCCTGGGTAGCTCAGTGGGTTAAGCCGCTGCCTTCGGCTCAGGTCATGATCTCAGGGTCCTGGGATCAAGTCCCGCATCGGGCTCTCTGCTCAGAAGGGAGCCTGCTTCCCTCTCTCTCTCTCTCTCTCTCTCTCTACCTGCCTCTCCGTCTACTTGTGATCTCTCTCTGTCAAATAAATAAATAAAATCTTTAAAAAAAAAAAAGATAAAAATTCATGTAGTAATATAATTCAAATGAGAAACTAATAAAAATATTTTTATACAAAACTCCACATAAGTCAGTAAAAGGGGCACCTGGGTGGTCCATTTGGTTAAGCATCTGCCTTTGGCTCAGATTATGTTCTCAGGGCCCTGGGACTGAGCCCCTGCTCACTGAAGAGTCTGCTTCTCCCTCTCCCTTTGTCCCTCCCCACAATCCCGCTCATGCTGTCTCTCAAATAAATAAATAAAATCTTTAAAAATAAAAAAAAAATCAGTAAGAAAGGGATCAAAAACCATATTTTCTTAAAAAATATGGTTACTTGATCATTCATAAAGAAAAAATATAACTGACTCCCCCCAAAAATTATGCTCATCAAGACTCACATGAAGGGAAATGTAAACTTAAACAACTTGGCACTTTTGAAAATCAGTCTTGTAATGATCTGCTTTTGATAACATGCTTATTGACGATCTTATAGGAAGCAGGGTTACCTCTAGTATTGTTAGTGGGTCTAAACATTGATTTTTCTAGGTGCTAAATATAAAGTATATAAAAAAATGTCTGCAAAATCCATTTCATCTTGATCCTAAAAGATTTGACAGAAAACAAAAAAGATAGTATGCCTGATACATTGTATATTTGATAGTTAGAGGTAAAATGGAGAAAAACAAAGTTAGGGAAGGAGATATTGAATGCTAAGAGAGGAGTGTTACTTTTTTTTTTAATATTTTGTTTATTTATTTTTCAGAGAGAGACAGCACACAGGCAGGGGGAACAGCAGGCAGGGAGAGAAACAAGCTCCCCACTGAGCTAGGAGCCTGCAAGCACGACTTGATCTCAGGACCCTGGGATCATGATCTGAGTCAAAGGCAAATGCTTAAGCATCTGAGCCACCCAGGTGTCCCAAGGGAGTGTTACATTTTTAAATAAGTGAAAAGAGAGGCCTCACTGAGATGGTAACATTTAATGAAATTCCTGAAATAGATGAGGAAGAAATGGCTTTGAATGAATTAACAGAAGACAGATCAAGGGAGAAGACACAGTAAGTGTCTGAAATTTTAACTGGCATTTTAAGGAAACATCAAGGAGGCTGGTGTAGCCAGTGTTGAGTGAACACAGGGATGGTTATTAGAAGATTTGGTCAGAGAGATACAAATAACAGAAAGTCTTCTAAATAATTTTAATGACTTTATGAAGATGAGAAAACATATAAGGATACTTATATCCTTATATGAAAAATGAAATATGTGAATATTTCACATATGTGAAATATGAAAAATGGCTTACTTTTTTATTTAATAATGATCACTTTCAGGGCACCTGGGTGGCATAGTTAGTTAAACATCTGTCTTTGGCTCAGATTATGATTTTAGGGTCCTGGGATTGAGACCCACACTGGTCCCCCAACTAAGAAAGTAGTCTGATTTCTCACTCTCTCCCCCTACCCCTCTTCCCTTTTGAGCTCTCTCTCTCAAAAATACATAAAATTAAAAAAAAAAATGATCACTTTGGCCATAGAGAGTCAGGTCAGCTAATAAACTATTATAATGATAATCCATGTGAAAGAGAACCATGGCTTAGTCCAGGTAGATTGTGGTGAACGTGAGGAATAGTGATCCAACATCAGATGTATTTTGAAAGTGAAGCTAACAGAATTCCTAAAAAATCAAAGATAGACTTAAAGTAAGAAAGACACCTCACTAAAGGAGATACACAGATGACAAATAAATATACAAAAAGATGCTCACCATTTTGTCAGTGAAGAGTTATAAATTAAAATCACGAGGTACAACTATATACTGATTATTAGAAGAGCCAAAATCCTTAGGGTGCCTGGTGACTCAGTGGGTTAAGCCTCTGCCTTCGGCTCAGGTCATGATCTCAGGGTCCTGGAATTGAGCCCTGCATTGGGTTTTCTGCTCAACAGGGAGCCTGCTTCCTCCCCCATCCCCTTCTCTGCCTGCCTCTCTGCCTACTTGTGATCTCTGCCTGTCACTTAAATAAATAAAATCTTTAAAAAAGAAAAAAAATAAAAAGAAAGTACTAACCTACTGTGCATGGTTCAGAACTTACCTTGAAATTCTTCTTCTTCCTTTTTTTTTAAAGATTTTATTTACTGGAGAGAGAGAGAGAGAGAGCGCACAAGCAGGGGTTGGGGCATGCAGAGGGAGAAGAAGCAGGTCCCTGTATAGCAGGGAGCCTGATGTGGGCTCGCTGAGGGGCTTGATCCCGGGACCCTGGGATAATGACCTGACCCAAAAGCAGACACTTAGCCGACTGAGCCACCCAGGTGTCCCTTACCTTTCAATTCTGTTCAGTTGTAAACACCATGCTTTAATGCCCTCAAGCAACCTTAAAAAACATGTTCAGCTAAAGAGACCAGAGACAAATGAAGACAAACTGTGTGATGTCATTGTTATAAATGTCAGCATAGATGACAGAAGTTGTAATAATGGTTATTCATGGGCAAGATGGTGTGTATTGACGGGAAAGTCACAAACAAAATATCTGGGTTGATGGAATTGCTCTCTATATAGATTTGGGTGGTGGTACCATGAGTATATTTATATTTATATTTATATAATATATAAAATGTCACAAGACCGTGCAAATAAGATTAGTGTAGTTTATTAAAAATTCATATAAAAAACTGTGAAATAGCACAGTAGGACAACTAGATTGCAAAAAGACCAAGTAAAATGCACCCCTTTCTCATCACTCACACGTAAGACAAATTAGTACAAAGAAAAAAGGAGGAACCTGGGGGAAATAAGCTGAAGGCTGATTATTGGGGTGAATATAACAACTCTCCAAGTATTTAAACAACAATAACACAACAACAACAACAAACTTGTCATGAAAGGAGAGGATAAATCTATTGTTCTTTGCAGCCTTTAGAGTATAAGTAAAATCTGTGGGTAAAAGCCAGAAATAAAAGATTCCAGTTCATTATAAGCAAGAATATCTGGAAAATATTAACTGTCCACGGATAAGGTAATTTTACATTTGATCATTGATTTTCAACAATTTTCTCCAGAAAATTAGTTACTTTTCAGAACAGTTTGCTTTGTGAAAACTAACATAGTAAGACAACTTTTGAAAAATGGAAGTTGCAGTGGCTGAGATGGGGTCTAGACATTTGTCTGCTTTCCCACCCCCAAATGACTCCTTAGGGGACATCAAAGAGCCAAGATGTACAACTGTTTACTATAATGTTTCAAGAGGAATTCAAGCATCTGATTTGTGCTTAAACTAGATGGTTCTTAATATTTATTTTATCCCATATTTATTTGACTTTGACTTTGGCAACTTACATTAAAGCATCTAGTGATCACAATGTTCTTTTTTATATAGGGGTACAGTATTAAAAGATGCTACAGCCTTCTATTTCATAATGTTCACCTTGAAGAGAATGGACAAATTAAAATTATGCATATGATTATAGACCTACTAGTAGCAGAAAGAGATTGTCACTTCCCTGAATAACCAAATACACCGCAAATTAGTAGAATGTAGATATGGAGAAAGATTGGCAGGATCACAGTCCGACCATCCTAGATAAACAGTTGAGTGTGTAGTTGTTGAGCTCAAGGCTTTCTCACACAAACCAAAAGGAGAACTGTAATTTCACATGTGAAAGGATGGAAGGGTAATCCTCAAGTTTGGATGAAAGCTTTGGTGCAACTATAATTCACCTTTACAGTTTTTCCAAAAGCTCATACTACTCTCATTTCTAGTTTCTTTTAAAGAATAATGAAAAAGGATATTCGCTCTGTATTTTCAGATGCTTTTCTAGGTTAAAAAAAAGCCACTATTTATATGACATATAAAATAATGAATATGATATATTACACAAAAATACTAATTATGAATGATACATGTTTTGAAGTCTGTGCTAGGTTCTTGGAAAAATCTTTCCCTCAAAGAGATTATGTGTTATTAGTGAACAGACTCATTAGCATTATGATAGAATAGGATCAAGTCATAATGATCTCATTCAGTCTCACAGTTTAATTACCCTTTATTTTTTGATGGTTCCAATTTTCTATTATAATTCTCAATTTTGAATGCCTCGCAGATCCTAACTCCAGAACTGCAAGTGCCAGAAAACTCTATCTGGATTTTTGACAGCATCTTTAAGACAGCATATTTTAATTAAGCTCATGTTCTTTCTTTCCCATCTGCTCTTCAGGGACTCTGTTTATCTGTTGCTTATTTCTTAATTGATGAATCATACTCACAGATACCCAAGCCAGTCATCTAGTACTCTATGGGCAACAGAGAACCACCAGAGTTTTGAGCAGAAAATGAATTTGAGATTAGTGCAAAGATCTAATAGAGGAATCCAGGGGTTTATAAGTTAGAGGTATAGAAGAGGTTGAGATCGATTACAATAATTGACACAATTTTAGCAAATGTCAGGGAACAAGAGGAGTTACCTAATCCAAGAATTCAGTAATTAATTGTTATTTTTTAAAGGAACATTTATATTTAATGTAATGTAATTTAATGTTTAATGTAAAGTATTTACATTTATAAAGGATACTTCTAAAGATGGACCTTGCATATAGAGCTGTGTTGTAACAAATACTTAATGCTGGAAAGGTGAACAGAACAACAGATAATTTGGAAGACAAAATATAAAAGTGAAAAATAAAAACCGGGGGTTCTGGTGACACAGAAATGAGATCAGATATTACACTGAGAAGAGTGGAATTCAATATATTAAACTGCTTGTTCAACTTTTTTCTTTTTTTTTTTTTAATTTGACACAGAGAGAGGGAGATCACAAGTAGGCGGAGAGGCAGGCAGAGAGAGAGAGAGAGGAGGAAGCAGGCTCCCCACTGAGCAGAGAGCCGGATGCAGGGCTCGATCCCAGGACCCTGGGATCATGACCTGAGCCGAAGGCGAGGCTTTAACCCACTGAGCTACCCAGGCGCCCCTCAACTTTTTTCTTACTATGTGCTTGACTCAGTTATTTCAGAAAGATCATGTTTTCAACAACCTATTTTTTTTTCCTTTGTGATAGCAACTATCATCACCTGATACTAAGATTGTTTTCTTTTCTTGTGTTACTTTAGGTGTTTGCTGAAGCAAGAAGGCAAATTGTTCTCCATATTATTGAACTAGGCAGGAGAAGATAAAGAATAACATTCATTACCCATTAAAAAGATGTCTCTATGTTCAAGAAATCCCTAGATTTCTTGCATCTATCATTTAGTCATGTATATGTAAGGCCCTGTCCCTCCCAGAGGAACTAGCTTGTGGACCGCGATGCAGGGGCAGGGCAGGCCGGGTGGAGACGTCCAATCAGTGGGGTGCACGTCTATCCACTAGGGTGAATTGAAATTCAATTGGCCGCCTGTGTAGGGGCGGGGCTCAACCACCCCCCATAAAGGTTGGTCTGCGAGGCTGTTGGAGGCGGGAGAAGGAGAGCTGTTGGAGGAAGGAGAAGGAGAGCCAGTGGGGGCAGAAGGAGGAGAGCCAGAAAGAGCAGAGTTGTAAGAACTGTGAGAGCTGTTGTAAGAGCTGTTGGAGCTGTAGGAGCTCTTGTAAGAGCTGTAACAGCTCTTGTCAGAGCTGTAGGCGGAGCAGAGACAGCGAGCTGCGGGAGGCAGGCGGTTCCGTTGGCTCCCGCACTCAAGCTGCCATCGAGTGGCGCGCCGGGCCTAAGCCTGCAGCGGAGGCGCCTCCACCTCGCGCCCTGATGGCGTCGGCCCGCCAGCTAATGCTGGAGTGAGCGCTGCGGCGACGGGATGCTAGCGCTGCTGGCCGCCGGCTTGGCGCTCGTCGTGCCCGCTGGCGCCCAAGACGGCCCGCCGCCCGGCAGCCGCTTCGTCTGCATGGCACTGCCCCCGGAGGCGGCGCGTGCCGGCTGCCAATTGCCCGCGATGCCTATGCAGGGCGGCGCGCTGAGCCCCGAGGAGGAGCTGAGGGCCACGATGCTGCAGAGACCGTCGTGCAGCAGAAGGAGACATTGGCGTGCTGCGAGGGGCTGGCGGGCGGCAAGGCGCAAGGCCCAGCAGCCACAGGCAAGGACACGATGGGCGATCCCCCGCGGGACCCGGCCACGTCGTGGAGCAGCTCAGCAGCTCGCTGCAGCCGCCAGCGGCCCCGAGCCACCTGCAGCCCCGAGGCGCCAGCGGTTCCAGACGCCAGCGGTCCCGCCGCCAGCAGTCCCAAGCCGCCGGCGCTCCGAGCCGCCAGTGGTTCCACCGCCGGCGGTCCCACTGCCTGTAGCACCGAGTCGCCAGCGGCCCACGCCACCAGCGGTCCCGACGCCTGCGACCCCGAGATGCCTGCGGCCCCGAGCCACCAGCGGCCCCGAGCCGCCAGCGGTCTCGATGCCAGCGATCCCGACGCCAGCGGTCCCAACGCCAGTGCCACCAAGACGCCTGCGCCACCGAGACACCAGTGGCCCCGAGACGCCTGCGCCACCGAGACACCAGCGGCCCGTCGCCAGCGGCCCAGCCCACACACCACTACCCTCGGCAGCGGCGCCGCGGGGAAGGGCCTAAACGTCAGCAACCTCCCCACGAACCCTGAGCCGCTGCCTCGCCGGAGCTGTGTCATTCTGGGGAGTGGCTTCATCTGGGAAGAGGCCTCCTCGGTGAGCGGCCCTGCGGGAGCAGCATCATCAGGGAAGAGGCTTCCTCCAGAGCGGCTTCTCCAGAGCAGCCCTGTCTGGGGAGCAGCCTTGTCCAGGGAGCAGCCCTGTCCAGGGAGCGACCTCATTAGCAGCGGCCTTCATGGGAGTGGCCTCTTCTTGGGAGCCGCTCCAACCAGGGAGCAGCCTCATCTGCGGAGCAGCCTCGTCTGGAGCGGCCTTCTTGGGAGTGACCTTGTCGGAATCATCGTCATCGTCTTTTCATAAGAGACCGCCCTGACCGGTTAGTTTGATTTTTGATGCTTGGCGTGAAATAAAGCTTTGTTTGATTTTCACTTTCTATCAGTCTCGTTCCTTTAATCACGGACCCTAACAGTATACACATATGACTATTCACACACGCATATATATGTACTTTTTAAGGATTTTTATTTATTTATTTCAGACAGAAAGAGCACGAGGGATGGGGTGGGGCAAAGGTGGGGGGAGGAGCAGACTCCCAGCTGAGCAGGGAGCCACATGTGTGGCTCAATCCCAGATCCCAGGACTCTGAGATCATGACATGAGCTGAAGGCAGACACTTAACCAAATGAGCCACCCAGGCACCCCTATATTTATACACATATTTATATTAATATACATAGATAATGTTTACATTTATACTTATATACTGATAAAATTTTCCTAATTAGATTTAAGTAGCCATTTTGTGATAAAATAAAGATAATCATTGGATACAATGTTATCAATAGCAGAAAATATTTGGATAAATAAGTTAATTTGATTAAGTGATCAGCATCTTCAATCAAAACTCTAGGAAACCTTTCATTACATTACAGTCACTTTTAGTGAAATTTCTGATTGAAATGCATAATAAATAAAAAATGGCCCAATTCATCGTTGTTACAACTAAACTATGTAACTCTATTCAAAGTAGATCTAGCAGCATGTGGGGAATATAGGAACATGCAGAGTGTGATTAAAAGGCACTCCTCATTTAATGGCAGGACTTAATCTTACTTTACCAATTTTGCAATCTAAATTTCAGATCATAAAAAAGATAAATGCAATAATATCTGTTGTAAATAGCTACTCATATGTATTTATATGTATATATGTGTACATATATGTGTGCATATATATGTGTGTGTGTATATATATACACATATTTGTTTCTCACGGTACCAAAATGGCTCCGTGTGCTTCTTTGTAAAGCTATTTAATTAAATCTGTGTTGTGGTAGGAGCATAAGATTGTATTAGAGTAGTTTAACATCAATGAGGTGAATTTTAACAACTCAGCTCTAGTTTTACACTCCTCCCTGTTTTATTTCACAAAAATAATTCTAATATCCTAAAGATACTAGTGTCAATACTGTCACAACTTAAAGATACTAATAAATGCTGACATTCACTTATTGTAACATGTAAAAAGTATGAGCTGATTAATTTACTTGCTTGGGTTTTTGCTTATGATCATTTTTGGAATTCAGATTATAGCTGACATCATTTTCTTTTTTTTTTTTTCTAAAACTTAGAAATGAAACTTTTATAATGACCTTGGGATTTGGATTCCTCATGAGGCCATTTTTGGCTAGGTAAGTTTCTATAGGTCATTTCACGTTAGTCTAGGAATCCATCAATCCCCATCTCTCCGTTTTTGCACCCTCCACCTTCTCATATCCATATCCTGCTTTGCCTTCTTTGTCTTCAAGACCTGCAATAGATTTGTCAGCTCCATCAGACAAATCCCTTTCTCAGTGCCAAGTTCTAAGGACTAACTTCTGAAAAAGATAATTTTATTATCAGCTTCCTTTAGTATTTTTTTCTCCCTTTCCATTAGCAGTCATTATTTTTTCTCAAACAAATCATATTCATATTAAGTGGCTAGAAAATCTATAAAATAAAATTTCATGTCTACCGGTTTTTTCACTAATACCTTGCTTGTTTAAAAAAAAATGTTTCAAGCAGTGAAGTGAATGGTACAGGTTTATGTGACAAGCGAATGTGTAATCTGCATCTAACTCATTTGTAGTATTCATGAACAAATACAAATACGAATAGTATTCATGAATAAAATACTATTTAATCATATATTTAAAAAATACAGGGTTCTGGTCAAGTAGGTTTTATATTACTCCTAACTTTCCTAACTTACTGTGGATTATACTATTTTCCAACTTTACAGATCTATTAGAAGATTTCTTTTCTTTCTGTTGCCTCCTCCTTCATCTTCTTTATCACTCTTCCTTCCCCCTCTCCCTACCTTTCCCCTCCCCCCTCCTCCATCTTAATGATGTCATGCTACACCTTAGCATCAGGCACAATATAAAATTTTAAGTTAAGCATAGCTGACTAGAGGAATTTGTGCAAATGATTCTGGTATAAAGACCACATGCAGTCACAGTAAAAGTCCGGAATATGTCCACAGAGTCAAACCACTGCATCTGAGACACAGTATTCTGTTTCTACCGATTCTGTGACAAATGTACTTCAGTTTTCATTTAATAATGATAATGTACGTTGGTGGGGGGGGTTGTACTGAATTCTGAGTCTTTGGAACCTTTTCTCTATCTCCATTTCAGTTTTTCAAACTAAAATGAGAGTAGTTTCTGCGGAGGCTGTGTTACAAGAAACTATGTTATGAGGAGAAAGGGAGGTAAAAATGATCCAAATGCATTTTGAAAAAAGATGGAATGACATATAGATTTTCCAAGAGCAATGGAACAAATAATCCTCTAAGAGATTTGGCTGCTTTTAGCCTCGTTTTGGTGGGACACATATGCAGACTGATTGCAGTGCATGTGCGGGTTGGTGCTATTTTGTTAGGG
Organism: Enhydra lutris kenyoni; assembly: GCF_002288905.1. Taxonomy (NCBI): domain Eukaryota; kingdom Metazoa; phylum Chordata; class Mammalia; order Carnivora; family Mustelidae; genus Enhydra; species Enhydra lutris. Next base: position 78,687,686 of record NW_019154087.1, read on the forward strand.
GATCTGTAATAATGATAGTAAGTCCCATTATATATATATTTTTAATTTTATTTATTTATTTGACAGACAGAGATCACAAGTAGGCAGAGAGACAGGCAGAGAGAGGGGGGAAGCAGGCTTCTTGCTGAGCAGAGAGCCCGATGTGGGGCTCGATCCCAGGACCCTGGGATCATGACCCGAGCCAAAGGCAGAGGCTTTAACCCACTGAGCCACCCAGGTGCCCCAAATCCCATTATATTTTATTTGATTTCTACTTTAATCTCTCCCAACTTAAGGAGAACTTAGGCAAATAGTCATCAGTCCCCTCATGCTTTTTACTTTTTTTATTTTCATATACATTCATGTACATTAATTTCATTACTTAGTTAACTGATTTTCACCAAAAAAGATCCATCCACCTAATATACATATTTCTTAATTCTTATTTTTACCCATAAGCTATTCAGGAACATTATTATTACTAAATTTAAAAAAACACAGAAAATAGTTTATATTTTGATATTTCAAAAGGTAATTATATTAATAAATTTCAACAATCTAGGCTAACTGAAATCATCATCATAACATAAATGACGTATATTTAAGTAATTTACCATAAAGCATTTGTCTGAAGGGCCTTTTCAACTTCTTTAAGCCTTTACCAAATTATGGCAACAAATAGATATTGCAGGGTAAATTGGTTTTGTCTTTTACTTTTTTAAAAATTTTAATTCTAGTATAGTTAACATACTCTGTTATATTAGTTTCAGGTGTATAATACAGAGATTCAAAAATTCTGTATATTACTCTGTGCTCACCAAGATAAGTGTACTCTTAGTCCCCATTACCTATTTCATATGTCTCCTCACTAACCTCTCTTTTGGTAACCATCAGTTTGTTCTCTATAGTTACGAGGCTTTCCTGTTTGTCTCTTCTTTCTTTGTTCATTTTTTTTGTTTCTTCAATTCCATATATGAATGAAATCACTTGTTTTTCTCTGACAGACTTATTTTACTTAGCATTATATCTCTAGACTCATCCACGTTGTTGCAAATGGCAAGACTTCATTCTTTTTTTATGGCTGAAGAATATTCCATTTTGTGTGTTTGTGTGTGTGTGTGTGTGTGTGTGTATGTGTGTGTATGTATACACACACCATTTATATATGTATATATACATAATATACATGTGTATTATTTTTATATACATATATATGTACACACACATACCATTTCTTCTTTATTCATCCATTTGTGGACACTTGGGCTGCTTCCATAATTTAGCTATTGTAAATAATGCAGCAATAAACATAAGGGTGCTTGTATCTTTTTGAATTAGTGTTTTCATATTATTTGGGTAAATAACCAGTAGTAGAATTACTGGATCATTTGGTAGTTCTAGTCCTCAGTTTTGGAGGAATCTTCATAGTGTTTTCCACAGTGGCTGTACCAGTTTCCATTCTCACCAACAGTACATTTGGGTTCCTTTTTCTCTACATCCTCACCAACATTTGTTGTTTCTTTCTTTCTCCTTTCTTGATGAAAACATTCACTTTCCTCTTTTCAAAAGGACACGGATTTATTGGTAGGTAGCAAAATATATTTTTCTCACAAAGCATGCATATTTCCTTTTTCTCAAGGGGATTTATCTGTTAAAGTAACATCCTTTTCTTTAACTTTAAATATAGACATGATGTATTAATCCAAGTAAAATGAACAGTACTGTCTTAGTATAAATGGGAAGATAGAGAAGTATGAACATAGCTTCAACAATAAATGTGACAGTGTACTGTTCCAATTCATTCTGGGACTTTAACTTAAGCAACTATCTCTTTTAAAATAGGCTTATAACCCCTATGCTTTATAAAGCACATGAAAACTTCATAAATTATGCTTTAGGTTCCATGATTTTATTTAATATTGTTGAGCATCACCAATATGTTTGATACAAAAATATCTCTCTTCCTCCCTCCCTTCTTCCTTCTTTCCTTTCTTTTTCTTTCTTCTTCCCTCCCTCCTTCCTTTTGCTTTGTCTTTAAACTTTGTATTTTATAAAGTCAAATGGGCGCCTGGGTGGCTCAGTGGGTTGGGCCTCTGCCTTTGGCTTGGGTCGTGATCTCAGGGTCCTGGGATGGAGTCCCACGTCAGGCTCTCTGCTTGGCGGGGAGCCTGCTTCCTCCTCTCTCTCTCTGCCTGCCTCTCTGCCTACTTGTGATCTCACTCTGTCAAATAAATAAATAAAATTTAAAAAATAAACAAAATTAGTTGAAGATGATTTATCTCAAGCTATGGGATGAGAATGATACAGAAGCTATAATTTGGATAATTTATACATAATTACATATGATAGGTTATATGGAAAATATAATATTTTGATATATACTTTATTTAAACAATGGGATATGAAGTAATATATTTAGATATAAAAATTCTAAGTCATTCTTACTTAGAAACTGACTAGGGAATATTTTTTAAAAGATTTTATTTATTTATTTGAGAGAGAGAGAGGGCATGAGCAGGGGCAGTGGCAGAGGGAGAAGTAGACCCCTGCTGAGCAGGGAGCCGGACTCGGGACTTGATCCGGGAACTCCAGGATCATGACCTCAGCTGAAGGCAGTCGCTCAACCAACTGAACCACCCAGGCGCCCAATAAGGAATATTTTTATGCTGGTCTAATTTTTCTTTTCCTCTGTCCCCTAAGTTCTGATGTTTCTCCTCTGGGTCCAGGTGCCCCCTGCTTTTCTCTCTTTTGCATTGGAAAGTTGTTTCCATTATTTGGATCTTTGTTATTATTTGTAGAAAAAAATTCAGTCTTTATTCAGCAATTAGATCAATGTTCAACAGAAGGTGAGATTCTACCCTGGCTTTGTTGTTAAAGAATCTATGCTTTCCTTCTGTACCTTGTAAATAGCAGTCAGCTTGTCATGAATAATTTTTTTTTTTTTAATTTGTATGGATCTGAAATTTTGTTCAGTGTCTCTCTTGCTCAGGTGCCTTTGTGTTTTCTGCTTCTGTATTTTTCATGTTTCACTTTCCCTCTAAATCATGATAAAAGGATTAGGTTTTTAAATTCAATGAATTTAATGAATTCAATTCATTTTTTCTCCTAGCAATCAATACTATTTAGAGACTGGATCCAAGCAGAAAGCCAGTTTCCTATGTGGCTACCACTTTAGTACTGGTGTGATACTGTTGAACATTCTTAGCCCAAGCAGCACAGATGATGACTGTTTTAGCATTTTAACATAGTCTACTATGAGCTATGAGCTACTGTTTCGCCATTGTTATTTCATAAAATATTTTAACAACTATGATATTATTACTCTCATTTAATAGTGAAAGAAAGTGTATCTTAGAGAGGCTTTGTCACATATCTAATAAAGTTACAAAACCATCCTGTACAAGATACTGATATAGAGATAAATAAGAAGCTTTCTTGGGCCTCTTTTTTTCTTCTTCCAGCTGGATACTGATGTCAGGGTTACGTGGGGGGTCTGAAGATATGAGAGTCTGCACCAGCTTGGCCCATCGATGACCATATGGAACAACCTCCTACCTCCATATCCTGCACCCCAGTGATCTAGAACTGTCTTGGTTATTATGTGAGTGAGAAATAAATACGTACTGTATGAGTCATTTTTATCATTTGAGCTTATTAAATACAATAGCTAGCTCTCCCTGACCTGCTCTAATGATTACAGTGTTTTTTTTTTTTAAGATTTTATTTATTTATTTATTTATTTGAGAGAGAGAATGGATGAATGAGAGACTATGAGCGGGGGGGTGGGAGGAAGAGGGAAAAGCAGACTCCCCACTGACCAGGGAGCCTGATGCTGGACTCAATCCCAAGACCCTGGGATCATGACCTGAGACAAAGGCAGACACTTAAACAACTGAGCCACCCAGGGCCCATGATTATAGTTTTAAGAGAAAAATAAATTCACTTATATTAACCCACCACATTGGCCATTTGCAGAATATTACGTCAATGAAAAGTTGAAATGAAGGAAATGTAGAACCATCAACTAGCACCCATTCTATATTATCAGAAATTGGTGTTATAAAAGAAAACCAGATAATACATGAAATACTCAAAATAATTGCACAAGTCAAAATCAATAAACAGTTGAATAACAGTTCTAAAGCATTAGTGTTACAATTAGAAATCCAAAGCATTCACTCTTACTAAGAAGTCTCGTAAAGACACTTGCTCCCACTGCTCAGTTTAATTTTGCTTTCCTTTTTATCATTATAAGAGATAGTGAATGACCTTAAGTCCAACTGTCCATTGCTGTACCTAATTTATTAATTTAACACATGTTGATTGATTGGCTACTATGTGCCCTGCACTGTTTTAAGCACTTACTATACATGTGTGAATAAAACAGACTTAGATATCTATCCTTACAGAGTTTATATTTTAGGAGAGGTGATAGGGGGAAAAAGAACAATGGACAAGTAAATATGTGACATATAAGACAGTGATAAATGCTACTAAAAAAAAAGTAGAGGATTATGGTGTCCTTCATTGATTCAAATTTAAACAGATGGTTAAAATAGGTTTTTGAGGAGGTATAGACATTCATTATTTTTTTAAAGATTTTATTTATTTATTTGCCAGAGAGAGAGAGAGACAGCACAAGCAGGGGAGCAGCAGGCAGAGGGAGAAGCAGGTTCCCTGCGGAGCAAGGAGCGCAACGTGGGACTCAATTCCAAGGCCCTGGGTTCATGACCTGAGCCGAAAGCAGATGCTTAACTGACTGAGCCACCCAGACATCCTGTAGACATTCATTATTAAGGTACATGTGAGAAAATCACACTAGATAGACTGAAGAGTCAGTTTTACAAATCAAGAATACACTTGAGAGGTTCAAGGAACAAGAAAGGGCCAGTGAATCTGAGAAGGCAGGAGTAGTAGGCAGAATTATAAGAGATCAGGGAGTGAATGAAAAGGGGGGACAAATTATAAGAGAATTGTAAAACATCTGGGGGTGAGATGAGGGGACAAATCCTATAAGGCCTTATAGACCACCATGAGTACTTTGGTTTTATTCTGTGAGAAAAAAGGAATAATTATAGGGTTTTTAGTGGAGAAGAGATAAGATGGAACTTGTATTTTAGAGGACTACTTCAACTACTGGAATGAATTGGAGGAAAGAGTGGAGGCTCAGAGATAAAATGCTATGGCATATTTCAGGTGAGCGATTGATAGAACCCATACTGTAGTGGAAAAGGTAGAGAAATGGTAGGTTTATGATGATAATAAGATAATAATAGAGCTGATGAATAAATCATTGGACTGAGGAGTATGGACTGTGGGAGAAGATCTGAGCTCTAAATAAGTATTTGGAGTCTCTGTCATCTAGATAGCAATTAAAGCCAGCAGAGTGGATTATATCCCCCAGGGAGTAAGTACAGATAACTGTCAGAGCTCCAAGAACAAAGTCTTGGGCACTAACAATCAGAAGCTGGTGAAAAGAGGAGGAACCAGAAAAGGAGACTAGAAGGAAAAAAAAAAAAATCAGGAGCATGTGGCATTTTTGTAACCAGAAGAAGAAAATGTATTAATCAAATGATGTTGATATGTCAACAAAATTGCAGACTGAGAATTATCATAGGATTTAGCAAAACAAGGTCGGTGATATCTTTGGCTAGAGCAGATGCAAATGCAGTAGGAGTGATGGGGGTAAGGAGAGAAAACTGAGACAGAATACAGCCAACTTTTTTTTTTTTTTTTTAAGATTGTATTTATTTATTTATTTGAGAGAGAGAGAGACAGCACAAGCAGGGGAGCGGCAGGCAGAGGGAGAAGCAGGTCCCTGCTGAGCAAGGAGCTAAATGTGGGACTTGATCCCAGGACCCTGGGATCATGACCTGAGCCAAAGGCAGATGCTTAACTGACTGAGGCACCCAGGTGCTCCTATAGCCAAGTTTTTGACAAGATTTCTACAAATGGCAGCAAAGAATGAAGCGATAGCTGGTAAGGAAACAAGTTATCACCCTATTTGTTTATTATTATTGCAGGGGAAGGGCTATTTTAGAAGTGCTAGAGAATTGTGGGGCTCTTAGGTGGGTCAGTTTGTTAAGCATCTGACTTGATTTCAGTTCTGGTCATGATCTCAGGGTGGTGGGCTTCATGCTCAGTGGGGAGCATGCTTGGGATTCTCCCTCTCCCTCTCTCTCTGTCCCTCCCCAAACCCTGTGATTGCTCTTTCTCATTCTCTCTAATAATAAATAAATAAAATTTTTAAAAATGCTAAAAAATTGCAGTGTTCACACAAATGCATAAGGCGCAAACATAATAATTCACAATATTAAATAGTTAATAACATTTATATGTTCTCAGTTCCGACTAATGAGTGGACAGCAATGGAAGGGATGCATTCAGTTATCTAATTGTTTTTTAAAGATTTTATTTATTTATTTGAGAAACAGTGAGTGAGAGATAGCACAAGAGGAGGGAAGGGTCAGAGGAAGAAGCAGACTCCCCACTGAGCAGGAGCCAGCCTCAGGATCCAGACCTGAGCCAAAGGCAGAGGCTTAATCAACTGAGCCACCAACAAGCCCTCAGTTATCTAACTTTTTGAGTCCAATTTAAAACACACTTTTTCACAGCTAAAGGACTTAAAAAGTTTCTCCACTCTATGATCTCTGTCTTTGAAATAACAAAGAATGCATTTACCAACATGCCAATTATTTTATACATGTCTAGGGATGAAAATTCAGGAACCACAGGAGACAATAATGGCTCTCTCCTGTTATTCAGAGATTAAATGTTAAGAACAAAAATTAGTTCCTCATTGTTATTTCAACAGAATTTAATGCTAATCTCTCAAGGAAGACAATCCAAAACAAACCCCCTGAATTTTTAAAGGTACATTCCTTATAAAGAGATGTGTAAAAATCTTATGATTATATATAACATACATAATTTTCAAAATTTAAAAAAAATTTGAGACCTTAAATATTTAAGTTTACTTATATAATTATATCTATAAATTTATAGATTTACTTTTAATTATTTTCTTATTTTTCTATACCTTAGTTTTCTCTCTTAGCTATTAAAACTTTTATATTTCTAAAGTATAATTTTATTTTATTTTTATTTTACTTAAAGATTTTATTTATTTATTTGACAGAGAGAGAGACAGCAAGAGAAGGAACACAAGTAGGGGCAGTGGAAGAGGGAGAAGCAGTCTTCCTGCAAAGCAGGAAGCCCAATGGGGGGCTCGATCCCAGGACCCTGTGGTCATGACCTGAGCCAAAGGAAGATGCTTAACGACTGAGCCACCCAGGCACCCCTAAAGTATAATTTAATCTGTGTGATTATCCAGCATAGTCTAGCACACAGAACCATATGAAACTAACATTCATAATTACCAATTATTGCATATCCATATGCCAGGAACTATTCCAATTTATATTAATCATCCATTTAATTTCCTTTAATCTTCATAAAAACTTCTGTGCTAAGAACTATGATTATTTCCATTTTACAAATGAAGAAACAAATTTAAGAGACAAACAACTCACAGTGAGTACAGTGGCACAGTACAGTGCCAGAGCCATCCTGTGAACAACACGTCTAGAGATACCCTGACATTTTGAAAACCAACAAAACTTTATTATGACATTGCCTGGACTCATATACACTAAGGGATAATTGTATTTTAATCACAAATAACTCCATACAAAATATTTATTATATTATATAATTGTTCTATGTATTGGCTTTATTACACACTAATATCAGTTATTTTTTCCCACGTAAAAATATTTCACAAACTTTAGTTGCAACGTTCACTATTTTCCCCTTCTAATCTGATCCATTTTGGATCTAGTATACATGAGACATTCAAATTCACTATCATATAGAGGCTCATTGAAAATGCCATGAGAAAGAATGTACAGCTAGTTCAATCTCTTCCAAATTTGCTCTGCAACTTATTACTGCCTGTGTATGTTGTTACAATTATACCAAATCACTTAAAAAGCACATTATCCTTTAACTTCAGGCTGTGCACACTACCATGTGGTGCTTGTGTAGAATATACTATACTGTAAAGTGACTACCAGTAAAGACTGGGAGTTATTGCTTTCAACACATTTTTTCTTTCTTTATAGAGTTCACAAGATGTGCTATGGACCATTCATTATCACTTCTGACCCAAAGTAGGAGATCAGCATAGGCTTAAATGATCCTCCTATCACAACGTTCATGCTATTTCTTTTCAGAAAAATATCTCACTCATCACAAAGAGCCAGACAGTGAAAACTCAACACAGAGAGAAAATTACACGAGTTCCATCCTATTATCTAGTAAAACAGACAGCCCACTTCTGAACAGATAATCATAGACAAGTAGAGATTTTCATAAATAAGCATATAATGGTACAATTTCTAAAGTTTATGTTCTAATCAAGACATATTAAAATCCACATCACTCTGTCACTCAAAATTTAAACTTCTTAAGAGCACTGCCCCTGTCTTGGGTCTCACAAATGTCTAAAGTCAAGTATAATCGCACCATAAATATTTTCTTAAAGAAATACTCTTGAACTTTTCTGCAGTTAGTGATGACATACAAAAAAAAAATCCAGAGGCAACAAAAATATGCCATAGAAAAATAAACAAATCAATCTTAATCCAACAAACACACACCTCAGTCTGAGGTCATAGTTGGTCTGGACAAAGATTTGTCCCTTAGCCACACTGCTAAGGCTCGAAGTATGAGAAGGAACTAGATAGACACAAAACTTTCTTTATGTCCTTTGTACTGTGCATCATAATCATCTCTATAAAAATGTATACAGTTCTCAATTCTGGATGTAATTTTAGTTATACTATGAACTCTTTTTTGTTGACTTCATAAAGCCTCAATTTAAGAGTCACTTCAGAAATTTATTACCATAGCAGCTTAAATGAATGGAACCATCACATTATTATAAAAAGTAAGGAACCCAAACCTCAAATGACACAAAATTTATTAAATGTTAGAAAGATATTATAAAATATGTGATGTCTAAAATAAAAAAATTTGGGGACACTTGGGTGGCTCAGTCGGTTAAGCATATGACTCTTGATTTCAGCTCAGGCCGTGATCTCAGGGTTGAGAGACAGAGCCCCACATGGGACTCTGTACTGCACATGGAGCCTGCATGAGATTCTCCTTTCCCTTCACCTTCTGCCCCTCCCCCCTTTTACCCGCTCCCCCACCACTCATGCATGAGTGTGCTAGCTTTCTTTCTCTAAAAATAAATAGATAATCGTAAATATTTAATAACTCATTATTAAAATTATTAAAATAAACATTTACTTATTTCCTGTGTGCCAGGCACTGCATATATTGCCTCACATGCATGATCACATTTATCCCCAGAGCAAACCTATGAGCTAAGTATTAATATCACCCAATTAGGCAACTGGAAGAGCTGGGGCTAGGATTGAAGCCCAGGTCTGCCTGATTTCAAAGCCTAGTCTTTAATCAACAGGATATCAGATAAAAGCCACTCCAGAATGCAGTGGCTTTCAATAGCAAGCGTTTAAGTCTCTTCATCATAGGTCTGTAGATTCACACAATTTGGATGATCTAGATGGATTTGGTTATTCACACTACTTTGGGCTGTGGGTTGGCGGAGATTGGTTCCAAGCCGTAGGATGGGTTCATGTCTGCTCTATATGTGAGTGTTTTAAGTCCAGACCAAAGGGACTGGGGTTACCTGGGTGGTATATAGTTCTCATAGCTATAAGCAGGGTGCAGAAGCCAAGCCAAACAATGCAAGGACAATTAAATTCTCTGCTGTGGTACGTCTGCTAATCAGCCAAAGCAAGTCACATGACTAAGCCCAGCACTAATATGGGAGAAAAGTGTACTTTTTGACAGAGAGCTAAGTAGTGAATACTCACTAAAGTAAATATTGATGACCAAGAATATAAACATAGAAAAAACTTAAACTTAATATAAACATTAAAAAAACTGGCAACTTTAAAATAACACTTGAAAAAATGTATAGTTTTAGTATTTTTTGTTCTTAAATATTAATAAAACAACAAATAAATGAAATACAGCATTTGTTCCAATTTGGCATGGTGGAAATTTTGTTATGGGGTCCTAGCTACTCTTGTCTGTTTGCCTTTAGTTGTTAAAGAGATTAAGACAATTGTAAACTACACAACTAATAGGTGGAGAGGGATTAACCATGCTCTGTCAAGTGAAACCACAAACTATGAAAGTTAGAGGTATCATAAGGCGATATCAAGAAATAAAACAAGCTGTAAAAAATTGAGTAATTTCTCACTCATTCCCAGAAATCTCTTTAAATTGACATCCTGGTTCATCTCTTTTGAAGTAATAAAGTTATATGGATGTACTTTTCTGTCATACTGGAATAACATCTGCTTAGGGAAGTAAATTGAATGTATGGAACTGGAAAATCAATGCAATTTTTTTTTAAAGATTTTATTTATTTATCTGACAGAGATCACAAGTAGGTAGAGAGGCAGGCAGAGAGAGGGGGAAGCAGGCTCCCTGCTGAGCAGAGAGCCCAATGTGGGGCTTGATCCCAGGGTCCTGGGATCATGACCTGAGCTGAAGGCAGAGGCTTAACCCACTGAGCCACTCTGGCACCCCAAATCAGTGCAATGTTAACAGCACAGAGACAGCATATATCTAGAGACACACTCTAGGTGGTCAAAGCAGTTCCAGGTCTTGGAGACTGGAGAGGAGGATGGTGGTGGGGGAGGGGGTGTATAGGAAATACATAAAGCCAATCCTATCTTGAAAGTTTGGTAATCCTTGAAGTTCTGCATGAACAATATGTCTACGATATAAGGATATTGTCTGAGTGACAGCGATTAGGAATGAGACAAAGACTACAGACCACAGAGGAAGAATCATCTATCCCAAGAAGTATAATAAATGAGAATCAAGAAAATTTCTTTATATCTAGGGAAAAAAAAAGATTTTTAATCAGGCATCTAGCAACAAACTAAAATCTTATACTTGATCTGTGTGCATATTTTTCCTTGGAGAATGAGGGCCCTGAGTGGCTTTCATTAGATAGTCGAGTGGATTTTTGAAATAAACAAGAGAATTACTACTTAAGGAAAAATTAACTTTTATTTAGAAAGGGGATTGGTTCACAAAAATGTAACAGAAGGAGAATCAGACACAATTAGAAATGGCCAAGTTTTTAAACACTATTTCCTAGGTTTATCACTTTGTTTTATACTTCACATAGAAAGCCAGCTATGATAAAAGTTAGATTTACACAATGTTTTCCTATTGATTGCCTAGGGCTATTTTTATTCATAAAATTACAATTGGTGGCTGCAAACAATCATAAGCTTATAAACCAGGGATTGAGATCTTTAAGGGGGAATATAAAACAGAAGCTTATGAATTTTCAGGAAACAATTATCCTGTTTTCACAGAAGTCTTTAATTTCAGTGAAATAAGACAATGATAAAAAGAAATTAAATGAGAGAGGAGATTCATTTTTAAATTAAATGTTTCATGTCTCATGTGGTATCAGCTGCTCTTTAGACCACATTTACATTACTATAATGATCTCTACTTTTAAAGGTTTATTACCTTAATCAAAATATTCATCAGAGGGAAAAATGTTCACTCAAAGTTAAATCTCATATGCATTTTTTACATATTTAGGTCCAACATGAATTAAAATTCCCTTCATTCAGACCAATAAATATTATCAGTACAAAGAAATTTGAATTGTGCTTAGCACATATAAAATGTCCTTGATTTTAGTTATTATTATGAATGCATTTTTTTAATTTACAAATATGTATTCTTAAATATATGAGTAGTGAAAAATTAAGAATGATAACAATCATGGTGTTATTTTATCTCTCCTGAAGCACACATTTAATTAAAAGAAAATCTTGTTAAACTATTTTTATACTGTTTACATGACAAAGAGACACATAAATGTCTAGATGTAAGTCAGATTTCTTTGAAAAGTTAGACTTCATTTGAATTGGTTTGAAGTTTTATTCTTTGACAGTTCAGAACTCCAATTGTCTTTTTCTGGTTTTAAGTACATTGAAGCCAGAGTTGTTAGGGGGATTTACTCTATTTAAGGTCATTTCTTACCTTATTCTTAATGCTGTGTTATCTGAGATTCTAATATAAACATCTAAGCATCTCTTAAAATGAAAATTCTTTGAGTTTTTAGGGAATCATATTCCTAATATATTTACAGAGCTTCATATAAACTGATTTAGGATTTAGGAGAGTGTGGCAAAGACACAAGGATTCACAATATATTCTATGAGGGCCCCTTTCTTTAACAGAGCACCTTTTTTTTTTTTTTTAATCTTTGACTTTAATTATTAACTTCACTTGAGATACTTTCCACTGAATCAGAAGCCTTTTCCCAAATCACTTTTTCTGAAGTAACACCCTGTTTTGCAACTTTTTATTTTATTTATTTATTTATTTAAAAAAATTTTTTTTAATTTTATTTTTTATAAACATATAATATATTTTTATCCCCAGGGGTACAGGTCTGTGAATCGCCAGGTTTACACACTTCACAGCACTCATCATAGCACATACCCTCCCCAATGTCCATAATCCCACCCCCCCAACCCCCCTCCCCCCATTAACCCTCAGTTTGTTTTGTGAGATTAAGAGTCACTTATGGTTTGTCTCCCTCCCAATCCCATCTTGTTTCATTTACTCTTCTCCTACCCCCTTAACCCCCCATGTTGCATCTCCTCTCCCTCATATCAGGGAGATCATATGATAGTTGTCTTTCTCCAATTGACTTATTTCGCTAAGCATGATACCCTCTAGTTCCATCCACGTCGTCGCAAATGGCAAGATTTCATTTCTTTTGATGGCTGCATAGTATTCCATTGTGTATATATACCACATCTTCTTTATCCATTCGTCTGTTGATGGACATCTAGGTTCTTTCCATAGTTTGGCTATTGTAGACATTGCTGCTATAAACATTCGGGTGCACGTGCCCCTTCGGATCACTACGTTTGTATCTTTAGGGTAAATACCCAGCAGTGCAATTTTGATTCAGTTTGGGCAATTAATCCATGTTGGACAATAAGCCAAGAATATTTAACCCAGAAACCATATAGCCTCACGAAATGGTAAGGTTTTCAGCAGGCTGGATCTCTGAGGATTATTTGTGGTAGAATCCCTTCCTGGGCTGTGTTGGCCATGTGACAGCAAGAGCAATAAATTTCTCCTATGATATGCTACTGAGAATTAGGGACTAATTGTCTAACTAGTACTGAAAGCAGATATAGAAATAGAAGAAATAAACTAATAAAATTTCTCAACAATATTGCATTGCCTTAGCAACTGGGCCACTACTGGCTGTGAATAAATTGCTTTGGGATTCTGAAAAGTTGGTAAGCTATGTGATCCAATGGCAAAATATCTGGCCCAAGTCGTCTGTAATAACTTTTAAGGTAGAATGTTCATTTCTTGGGGAAGAGACTGGAAACACAATCTTCGTAATATGTAAAAGCTGTTACCAATAACACATTTCAAGGTATTATAAGAAAGAACTGGATAATCAACAAGCCTAAATGAAAGGAAATAGATCAGAAATTTGGAAACCTGCAAAGCTGGAAAAGGGATAAGTTTTATGACAATAAAGGAAGGAAACATCATTTAAAATGAGCCAGGAAGCCTGGACGCGGAGCTCTAATGTACACACCACTCTTGCAGTCTGCATAACCAGCAGGAAGAATGAAGATAAGAATTATTTTGATAAGCAAGGACACTTTTCACATAGGAATTTCATTTTCTGCTTTTAAGAAGGAAGAACCTTCCCTGTCCTGCTGCAAAGCATTAAGCACCTACTTGCCCCCCAGTGAGAAACCACAACAATCTCAAACTCCTGTTCTCCAATGAATGCATGTTTAAAACAACCCTCTTCAATTTCCTCCTAAGACCTAATAAAAGACCTTCCCATTGTGTCTTTAGACTTATCTATGGTTTACTAGTTTGCCTGTCCTGATTATCAAGTCTTCTGCCACTCCCAAATAAACTCATTTTGCTAGGAAAGTAGGTAGCTGTTTTATTTTTAAGGTTGGCAGTTTTAAAATTCTTTAATGGACAAAGGCCCAATAATACTTGACACTGATTAAAATATTTTAAGCTAAAAGTCAGTGTTAAGGCTGTGGCACACAATTAAAAAAACTCCAAAACTCTCCATTGATTAAAGTGCCTCTGGGTAAAATCAAATTATGACTTCTTACCGAAATCTGAGAGCTTCAGTAAGTGAGAGAGAAAGATTTGAAAGAACGAAGAAATAAATATTTGAGAACTTCTAGGAAAGCACTTTGGATGTGGTTACTGGCAATTGGATAAGTCTAAAATCAAATGAGTCGGTAGTCTACTGAGTTTCTGAGAAATTTGTTTTGCAAAGAAAGCATGAACAGGTCAAAAGAGACTGTGACTGTCTTTAACCTCCTGAGACCCAACACCAATTTTCTATGTGATCGAGTGGTATACTAAAATACGAAGACTCATTCGCAGTGGAGGCAGGGCCCATGAAGAATGGGCATAGGACTTCATCTCAAGCAGTAAAATCGGGGACTGATCCCAATTTTCTTACCAGTCCAGGGTATGGGTTTTCTGCAATGTCTAGTCAGTAGAATTAAAGTGTTTCTATAGATCAGCAACTAACATAAAAGACACCATCCCCCTTCCTAATTGAGTATTGTACTTAAATCAGTTTTCCTGTCTTGTTTCCACCATTGCATATCGTGTGTCTGTGTGTGAGAGACTGGATATTTGAGGGGGGAGAGATATTTGTCTTTTTAAAAATTCTTAGTACTGTACATTAAGAGGAATAATACCTAAACTCAACAGAGGGACTACAGTGTGCTTCTCAAAGATCTTAAACTTTGAGCTAGGTGTGGTGCCTGGGTACTTCTTTGGCACATCTTCTTTGGGAAGGTAGTAGGAGCTTTCCATCCATGGGAGAATAGGAGTAAACGGGTATTTAATATATAAAAGAGTAGACTATGGCATAAATAGAAAAGCTTATCAAATTTCCTTTGGGTTTTCCTACAGTCTCTCCCTTACCTTGAGGGTAGGTGGGGCCAATGTCTTGTCAGTGTAAAACATTTTAGAGACCTAAGACTCAAAAATGTCTAATGTAAAAGAAAATATATTCTCTGATTTATTCTCCTGAATTATTACTTTATTATTCATAGACAATCTGTTGTGTTTTGGAATATGAATGTCAAGGGGGAAAGTGTGTTTCTTATTCCATGCTTTCTTTCTGCAATTATGCTAGTCACTCTTTTATGTCAGGCAAAGAAGATGGATTTCCAGGTAAGTGTGCCTAAACTGGATATGACACCTGCATGGGAATTAAGGAAGTCAGGCAATGTTTTCTTATTTTTAGTTATGGGATTGAATTTTCTGTAGTTTCTTAGTTTTTATAAAGCTATCTCATTTTTCAAAGAGTTTACTGTGCTGCCTCCATTTGAATAAACCTGCAGATCAATCTTGAGTGTGAAATACAACAGAAAAGTCAAACCAAATTATCTTTCACTCTATATCAAAAGAATCTAGTAAATATTTACATCCCAGGTCAAAGTTTTTATTGTATGGAATACAATATTAGGTCTAGAGGTATAAATCATTTTTTAATTATATCAAATATATGTACACACATGCATATAAATTAGAAATATATAGGATTGGTGAATTTTACAATTTGGCACATTTTAGATTATGACAATTCTGTATGCAAAGTAGGGAAGATAGCATCATCTCCATGTTTTTAAAAGAGAAAGTTCAGGTCCAGAGATTTTTAAGTGATATTCTAAAATTAAAAAGCTAGTAAATGACAAAGCCATCATTAAATCTGTATATTATGACTACTAGTTGAGGTATTTCTGTTATATCACTATATGTTGCAGTGTGGTCAGGGAAGAAAGATATTTAGATAAATTTTGAGAAAAAATTGGAATCAGAAATAACAAATGCTTAAAATACTCTAAAATTAACTAATATATTTTGGAAAATACAGAACTTTTCTGTGATTTAGTGTCTAAACAAACAAGTTCATAAAGTTTCTTCACAGCTCTGGAAATTTATGGAGATAAAGTATCTTTGGTGAAGAGATGGAAAAAAAAAAAGACCTACCTTTTATATTCTTAGATATTCAAGGAAAGCTCAGGATATAAAGATAAATGGAAAGGAGATCTTTAAAAAACACCAATGAATTTTTTCTGATGCATCAAACAAACCAACAGCCAGTTAATGCATGTAATTTATTGAGCACTTTGGAAACACAGAGCACTTTTCCTTTTCAAGTAATCTATATAATCTCTATAAGGGACAGAAACGTTATTCTAGTTCCACAGATAGCAAGAAAAGCGAATGCAAAGAAGATAAACTACTCCATTTAATGTCAGGTGGAGTTACTAGCACATTCATTTTTGGTTGGAGTCGAAGCCCTAATTCCTGTCCCTAATCTCAGTTCAAGCTGCCACGTAGAAGTACAGTTGACTCGGAAGCAGCTCCATCTGCATCTCTCCTCATTTTTTCTGAAAACCTACAGGGACATTTTTGTTATCATGGCATATGCTTATGAATAATTGCTTTCAAGTATTACACATTGCTAGACCCAATTTTTATGTTAAGTTACAACTGCCTCTGGGGAAATGTTATACTGTTCGTTGCCAGGGTGTGAATGCAATTCAAAATCAAGATGCTACAGTCAAAGGTACAGCCACATGTAGAAGGGGAGAGCGTACCTACTTGGGGTAGATAGTCATGGCTGCCTATACAGTAGCGATTTTTTTCCTTTTTGTTAGCATAACAGGAACGTATTTGGGGTGATGTAAACCCCCTCCCAACCGATAAACTCTGATAAGTCAATCAGAATTTCCCTGCTCTTTGCTTTGCCTGTCTGCTTTGCTCTGAATAGACATAGCCTGGCCACTCAGTCCTGGCTAATAAGAGCTAAGTGGAAGACGGCTTGGGGATGGAGAAACTTCTGGACAACATTTCTTTACTGATAGAAGATTTGAAATGTGACCTTGACAGCCAGCATTAGGGAGAGGCCAGAAGAACTTAGAGGAATCAGCTCAACATTATTGGTCCACTTTATCTTCTGATTTTGTTATATAAACAAAAAATACACTTAAGACTGAGGTTGGGTTTTCTGTTACTTGCTGTGGGAAAGAAACTTAACTTAAATATTTTCCAAATTATGTTTCATAAGGTTATAAGACAGCTGATTAGGGACTTCATAAGCAAAGGAGAATTTTCTGCTTAATACTGAAGATTTAAATTTGTGTGACATAGACTGGTGTACTGTTACTATTATTATTAATTTTACATTGTGTCCCATATGTGATTTCATTTAAAAAAAAGGAGGAAAGTTTAACTATTAAAATTTTTAGTATCTATGCTGTGGAAAACCACTGTAAAGCTCCTCAACGAACAGTCTGTGAATATCTGGAATTCCACAAACATACTCTTAGATTTTACTCTATCATTTCCTAATGTTAGATAATTTTTATAGTAATTTAAAATGTACCACATTCTGAATCATTTGAATGACTTCTTTATAATGCACCACATTTCAGAGCCTGTATTCGCTTTTTTTTTTAATAGCCAGTGAAGCTTTAAAATGATATCATGTGACTTGTGTTAGTGATCATGTCTAGTTGCTTTCAGATTAGCTCGCCTTAATATCAAAATGACATGTTTCGGGGCACCTAGGTGGCTCAGTGGGTTAAAGCCTCTGCCTTGGGACACCTGGGTGGCTCAGATGGTTAAGTGTCTGCCTTCGGCTCAGGTCATGATCCCAAGGTCCTGGGATCGAGTCCCAAATCAGGCTCCCTGCTCAGTGGGAAGCCTGCTTCTCCCTCTGCCTGTTGTTCCTCCAGCTTGTGTGCTCTCTCTCTCCCTCTCTCTCTCTCTCTCTCTCTCTCGCAAATAAATAAATAAAATCTTTAAAAAAAAAAAATAATGCCTCTGCCTTCAGCTCAAGTCAAGATCCCAAGGTTCTGGGATCCAGCCCCGCAGGGGGCTCTCTGCTCAGTGGGGAGCCTGCTTCCCCCTCTCTCTCTGCCTGCCTCTCTGCCTGCTTGTGATCTCTGTCTGTCAAATAAATAAATAAAATCTCAAAATGACATGTTTCTGCTGTTTAGCTCACATTCAATTTACTTTAACTTCTTACAAAGAAAAACTTATCGAAAATATTTCTTAATTAATTAATTAACGTTTGAAAGATTTTATTTACTTGAGAGAGAGAGCAAGAGCACAAGCAGGAGCGGGGGAGGGGCAGCAAACCCCCGCTGAGCAGGGAGTCTGACATGGGGCTCAATACCAGAACCTTGAGATCATGACCTGAGCTGAAGGCAGATGTTTAAATGACTAAGCCACCCAGGTGCCCTATATTTCTTAATTTAAAAGACAATTTCATGAAATAGGTGACACAGCTCATATAATATGGCTGTGTGGAACTGCCAAAAATTTATGTGTGACATCTTTCAGATTGCTTAGATACTATCTTGGTAACTACTAACTTTGCCCCAATTTATTAGTAATAGAGACAACAGAGATAATGGTACACGTTCACCAAACCCATTGATAATCTGCAATTAGTTCTAGTCCTACACCTGAGTTCTATGGATTGTAGGCAGAAGAGATGCTTGCCATTTCCAAGCCTAACCCACCAAAATGCCTTTATCCATTTTCTTTCTTCTGTCTCTTCCACTGGTCTTCCACTGTTGACATCGGGTGACTTTAAAGCATAAAATGGTGGTGCCACCAGATGTGAGTGCCTTGAATGATTGAGTTACCACTTGGGGCACAACTACCCAAGAGCTGACCCACCAGGAATATATGGACAATGGATTGTATGAATGAGGAATAAACTTTTTGTATGTGAATCCACTGAGAATAGAGGTTGATTTCCATAGTAATTAATTGTTGATTTCCATAGTAATTAAAACAATTAATTACTATGGAAATCAGGTATCTATTGTTGCATGCAAACAGATATCTATTGTTGCATGCAAAGTTACCCCAAGTTAGTAGTTCAAAACAACAAACGTTTATCATCTCCTAGATCAGTAATCTTGGAGTGGCTTAGTGAGGTAGTTCTGGCTCAGAGTCTCTCATGAAGTTGGAATTGAAAGGTCATCTAGGGGTGCAATCATCAGAAGTTTGCCTGGGGGTAGAAGAATTCAATTCCAAGCTTACTTATGTGGCTGTTGGCTGGAGACCTCGTTTCTTACCAACATGGGACTGCTCCCAACATGAAAGCTGGGTTCTCCCAGATCAAATAATGAGAAGAAGAAAGGGAAAGAAAGAGAGAGAAAACAGGCACTTGTGATAGAAGCCATCCATGGTCTTTGTAATTTTTTTCTCTGAAGTAATGTATTGTAACTTCAGCTTTACCCTACTGAGCATACACAGTCCAATCCAGTATAATGTGGTTGGATAGCACACAAGGGTACAAATTCTAGGAGACAGGTATTATTGTGGGCCATTTTGGAGGCTGGCCACCTCATTGATTTAAATACCCAAACTAATACATTAAAAAAAAAAAATTAAAAGCCTAGGAATATCATGGAACAGAGTAGTTCGGCCGATTTTCTATTTTCATCCACACAGATTTTATAATGTTTTGCCACCATTTTCTCATTTGTTAGTGAAATTAACATCCTGAAGTTAATTTTAAGGAAGCTTGAAAACGTAATATGGCTTTTAAGGCAATTTATAAAACTTGATCAGAACTACAAAACTGACTTAATTGACATTTATTGAGTGTCTACTACAAATGTACCTTGAGTATTTCTATAAACGATTTGGCATGAAAATGAGCTCATCTCTTTATCATCTATTTTCAAAACTTTGCTCTTGTACAGAACATGCGAAAAATAATTTCACTGAAAACCTTTTTTTAGATGGGGAAATTCAGTCATGATTATCATTACCCAAGGGCAAATAAATGACTCATTTGGTGTTTATTTTGAAGGCCCAAACCAGATTCCAACTGCATA
Source organism: Enhydra lutris kenyoni (assembly GCF_002288905.1). NCBI lineage: Eukaryota > Metazoa > Chordata > Mammalia > Carnivora > Mustelidae > Enhydra > Enhydra lutris. Next base: position 78,707,695 of record NW_019154087.1, read on the forward strand.
CTAATGTGGTAATTGCATTACCAGCTTCTTCTGATATATATAAACTACTCCAACTCTGCATTAGTGGTTTATGACATCAACAATACCAGCTGATTTAATCATGTTTTTCCCTTTAGTAAAGAGTCATATATCATTCTCCATAATAAGAGCATACCCCGTAGTGCCTATATAAATCTTCACCAATTCCTTACTACATCACATTCCTGTGGTTCTAATGTAATTCCTTCATCAGCAGATACACATTTATGTTTGCTGACTAAACATATTCATATTCACATATTAAAGATGAATAATTAAATTCACAAAAAAATTAAAACAGGTTTTCCTTCAATTTTGGATGGCATAGTTCATTTACTTAGGAATTATTTTGTGAATTTATACAACCTGTGACCTTTCAAACCCCAGGATCACTTCATATGTGGCTTGCTTTGCCTAAAGTAAAAGGCACTCTTTTATTTATTTAGTTTCATAATAAATAGGATGGCTGCTGTGCTGTTATATTACAATAAAGATATTTTATTTCCTACAGACTTTGTTAGTTTAAAGGGTAGGAGGGAAAATCAATGTGTCACAACATCATAAAGCAACCCAGAAAATAAAATAAGATTTAAAGGAGCCAATAAAAAAGTACAATTAACTGATGATGTTTGAGCTTTCATACATACAAAAGTAAACTCAGACATAAGATGCAATTATGTGTTTTTGTTGTTGTTTAAAATCACTTTAGGGGGCCAGACAAGTAAAGTTGAATTTCTTTTTTTTTTTTTTTTTAAGATTTTATTTATTTATTTGACAGAGAGAGAGATCACATGTAGGCAGAGAGGCAGGCAGAGAGAGAGGGGGAAGCAGGCTCCTTGCTGAGCAGAGAGCCCCATGCGGGGCTCAATCCCAGGACCCTGAGATCATGACATGAGCCAAAGGCAAGAGGCTTAACCCACTGAGCCACCCAGGTGCCCCTAAAGTTAAATTTCTAACAACTTCTAATTAGGAAATTATTTCATTGAATAACTCTGCAGACAATAAGAGATTAAGAGAATTAAGAGAATAAGACTTTTCCAGACTTGAAGGCAATCAGCTAATTGGTAGGTCACATTTCCTATACAACACCAATATCCCAGACTAAATATCCCTGTAATACCCAGTGGTATTGTGTCACTCACTTCATCTACTGATCCATAACATTTTAAGAAATATTTTTAAGAGCAGTAACCAAGAATTTGTTCCTGTTTTATTTCCTAAATTTATTTCTATTTAGGTGTTGAATAAAAAAAAAAAAAATCACATACTGGAGTTCTGGAGACTGGCTACATAACAATGTCAATATACTTAACATTATTGAAGTGTTCACTTAAAATTGTTTAAGATTGTAAATTTCATATTATGTATACTTTAACACAATTGAAAAAATAAAATTATGCTTTATAAGAGAAAGGTAATAAAATGAGCTTCATGTTATGAAACAAGATGGGACCAGGAGGAGGAGAGTCATAAGAGACTCTTTTTTTTTTTTTTTCATTAAGCGACTGTTTTTTTTTTTATAAACATATAATATATTTTTATCCCCAGGGGTACAGGTCTGTGAATCGCCAGGTTTACACACTTCACAGCACTCATCATAGCACATACCCTCCCCAGTGTCCATAACCCCACCACCCTCTCCCAACGCCCCTCCCCCCAGCAACCCTCAGTTTGTTTTGTGAGATTAAGAGTCACTTATGGTTTGTCTCCCTCCCAATCCCATCTTGTTTCATTTATTCTTCTCCTACCCCCTTAACCCCCATGTTGCATCTCCACATCCTCATATCAGGGAGATCATATGATAGTTGTCTTTCTCTGATTGACTTATTTCGCTAAGCATGATACCCTCTAGTTCCATCCACATCGTCGCAAATGGCAAGATTTCATTTCTTTTGAAGGCTGCATAGTATTCCATTGTGTATATATACCACATCTTCTTTATCCATTCATCTGTTGATGGACATCTAGGACATAAGAGACTCTTAATCTCACAAAACAAATGGATGGTTGCCGGGGGGAGGGGGTTAGGGAGAGGGTGGTGGGGTTATGGACATTGGGGAGGGTATGTGCTATGGTGAGTGCTGTGAAGTGTATAAACCTGGTGATTCACAGACCTGTACTCCTGGGGCTAATAATACATTATATGTTTATAAAAAAAATTTTTAAAAATTTTTAAAAAAAGTGAAAAGATAGTCATGCTTACAATATAAAATTAATTGTATGGGGTTACTGAATCACTATATTGTACCTCAGAATAATATAAAACTGTATGCTAATGGTACTGGAATTAAAATAAATTTTTAAAAATTTATAAAATTAATGAATTAAGAAAAATTTTATTTTTATTTTGGAAGTTACTGCATTTTGGTTTTGGTGGTGAGTATTCTAGAATAATTAGCCTAATATGTGAAAGTAGAAAAATTTGAAAATTTTTGCCTCCCCACATTTCTGAGCCGTATGGTCTTGCACAAAATTTCAAGTCTAAATCTTGGTTTCTACCTTTTTATAGGGTAGATGTTCATCAGAATAATCTGGCACAGTGCTTAGCACATAATAGATGTTCAATAAATGTGAGCTTCCTTCTTCCCAGGTAAAAATCAGACATGTCCATCCTGAATTAATAAACAGTGGGTGGTGATGGCTGCAGGTCAAGCTGCTGAATATCAAAAACATATAGATAAATTTTAAAAAGAGCCTCAGGAGTGCCTGGGTGGGTCAGTCAGTTAAGGGTCCTGCTGTTGTTTTTGGTTCAGGCCATGGTCTCAGGGTGTGAGATGGAGCCCCATATAAGACTCTGTGCTCAGTGGGAAGTCTGCTTCTTTTTCTCTCTCTCCCTTTTCCTCTGCCTTTCCCCCCACTCACACACATGCTTGCACTATCTCGCTCTCTCTCTCTCTTTTTCTATCTGTAAAACAAATAAATAAATCTTAAAAAAAAAAAAAAGGCCTCAGTGAACATCATGATTACAGCCTTTTAAGATTCTAAGCAGAAGATCCAGCTAACCAATACTGATCTTTTACCCCCAGAAACTGTGAAATAAGTATTTTTGGAAGACTTAAAAAAATATGTATCTGTAAATATATTCATCAATACCCTCTCTAAAAATTTATGAATCATTGTTTTGACTTTTAAATAATACTGGAAAATGTGTATGGAAATATAGCACCTACCCTCAGCTGATTTTTATTTTAACTTTGTGATTTATAATAACTTTTCCTCACTGAAATATCCACATTAGGGATATCTAATCTGAGAATTTCCTCAATTTTGATATTCAAAGAGATCAGAGCCATCCAAATTCAGAATTGCATCCCTTACAATTGTAAGTTCATTAGAGTAACATCAAATACCAATTCATATGTAATATTAGATGAAATAGGATAGAGATTAATAATGCATAAAATCCAAATATCATTTGATGTCAGTAGCATGGAAGCATGTCTGGAAAAAGAAATTAGACTTTTGATGACCAAGGCTAATAATTATTTCTATTTATTTTAAGTTCTTTGAGGCATATATTGATAACCCTATAAAATCTATTACTGTGCCTTGTGTAACTGTTGACCATTGTGGCTAGTAGTAGGTCAATAATACCTGCTTGTTAAATGGTGTATCTTATTTGGGATTTAAATTGTCAGTTAGCTACATCAAACATTGGCTTAGTCTTCAACTGAAAAGTATTACTTTTTCAAAAGAATTACTAAGAATTTTAGGTACTTATGGTACATAAAATCACATATATTAAGGGTACTTAGTTACTTTCAAATATTATTTTCTTTTCAATTAGAGACAACAGGATTTAAAGATTTCTTCTCTTAATAAAATATTTTAGAACTGAGAATACTCAACACCCTTTTAAATTAAAGATGCCTAATAATATTAGGGACCAGAGTATAGTGCTTAGTAAGTTTTTTATGATGCTTGCTTTTAGAAATGCAATGTTTGGTCATTGAAGATTTTCCTTGGTCCTTGAAGATTTTCCTTGACAAAGATAAACTTCTGGATTACAGAAATTTTCAGTTTGGACCTTAAATAAAATAATACTCTAAAAGAGCTGAGACAACTAAGTAGGAACCGTGAATAAGGGGACAGTAACAGTCAGCAGGTTACCCAAACAATAGTTTCCATCATGTCATTTCACCCATGGTTTCCACTAATGCAATACAGAAGAAGATTTCCTCACCTACTAATGCCATCAATTTAATTTAAAAAAGATTATTATTTGCCTCAAATATTTTATGGTTTCAGGTTAAACAATATGGGTATAATCTGTTAAAATGTAAGAAAAGCAGAGGAAAGGCAAATATATGTGTGTTTACACACACGTGTGTAGAAGTACTTCTATTTTGAATATGCAATGTAGATATTTTTATGCACTGTATATGTATAAATCACACTTGTATAAATATAGTATAAAATATTGCTAATTGCATACACACCCATATTTGTATGTATTTTAAAGTTTTGCTTATATTCCAGTTTTGGTTGGGAGTCATCACAGTCCCAAACACAGGTCGTTTTCATTCTCTGTATATTCATACTATGCCAATATGCTATATCTATATCTGTATAGATATAAGCAGAGGTGTAGGTATATGAATAACAGACTAACTGTACTATCCCTTCTATTACAGATAGAAAATTCATAGAGAAGACAAATGACAGCACTCAAATGGATTCAGAATACATAGTTTTTGTTTTAATGGAATACATTTCCACTATTCACACATAATGATATTTTATGGTAGACTTTCAAGTTCATGGTTCAATAAAAATAAGAATGCCAAGAAACACTCTCAAGGTGGTATTTTACCTAAATCCCCAGTGCTATGACAAAAGGAAGAAAAGAAACTGGTTACAATTTATATATTAGCATCAAGAAGTAGAATTTCCTAACCTGCCGTCCTATATATTTTCCACAGTTTCAGTGGTCCATTTAAAAACATTTAGCAAAATAGTATATTGGCAAATTATTGCTCATAGAATGAAGACTTGATTCTGTATTCTACGTAGCAATCTTGAAGAAAACAATCATATTCCTAGGCTACCTGGTGCTTGTGAATTATAGGGTAGGGTAACTATTGTATAGAATTTGGCTAAGCATTCAATTTCATTTTCTCTTAATTGGGGCTAATTCTATGTAGAACAAAATGCAGTGTATTTTAATGATGTATATGGTTACTTTAGACTCTTAATAAAGTCAAATATAATCATTCAGCCCACAAAGTCAATGGACCTTGAGTCTGAATCATCAAATAAAGCAAATATTCATTCTATGCTTTGTTGTGTAGACATAATCCAAAAGTGAATTCATTATACAGTGATTGATCTTATTCCCCAACATAAAGTTCAATATCTTACAAAGAGTTATTCAAATAGATTCTAAACAAATCAAAACAGTGAAGCACTGATACATGAAATGACAGTAATGCCCATGAAAGAAATGCTACATTTGCACATAGCAGACATTAATATAAGTTTGTAGCATTGTTGCCATAGAATCTGTCACATGCCTGAATAATTTTGCATCCTCATGAATTTTTTATCACTTAGTCTGGCTTACTACATTGCCATGATTTTTGAATAAATGTTTTCAATGTGGACCAAAGCATTAATCATTGGTCTACTGTCACTGACTTGGTTTTCCTGCTCATACCCTAAATTGGAGTATTGATCTTATGAAGTTCATATTGGATAATATGATAAGTAATTGTAACAATGAAAATTAAAAGGCTAATTTGAACCACAAGTATACAACAATGATAAAGTGTGGTAATGACTAGAATAGGGCTTAAAAACTATAGAATCAAATTATATGCATTTCAGATGACCCTGAAAGATCTTGAAAACATAAATTTTGGTGTAATGGACATACAATGATAAACATTTAAATACACAAGTCAGAAGTAAGATTGACTTATTTAAAGTGATTTTCAGAAAAAATAATGATACGTATCAGAAGATTCTGTAACTAATTACAGGGAGGAGAGAGTGAGAAATATAAACTGGCATGCTTATACATATGTATAGACACAAAACTATTTAATATTTGGATCTCTTCTTAAAAAATCTTGAAAAAAGAACAGACTATTTTTTAAATTTAAAGAATATGAAAAATAAAGAAATACTGTTAAAAACCATTCATATTTACTGTATCAATAATGTATGACATAAAAGTGGGTAGGGACCACACTATATGACAAACTGAGCTTAGTAAACTCAGAGTAGTGAACTGGCCTGATGGTCAGAAAATAAAGAACCACAGATCTGCATTGGCATTAATTAGGTATAAGAATTTGGACTTCTAACTTTTCCACCTGCCTCAGTTTCTTCATCTATCAAGTTTTCTAAAGTTGCTGAGCTTCAAATTAAAAAAGAAATTCAGTTTTATGTTTAAACCTTAAGAAATAAGGAATTGGTATCTGATAATTTACTCAATTTTCTTATTTTTTCTCTTGAAGACAATATTTGTGTCACTAATCAACTAAACCCCTTAGCTCTCAGGTTAAATGGGAAAATGAGTATGATTTAGGTTTATACATACCAAGATCATCTGTATACATGTTTTACTTAAATTCTCCAGTTAGTATGCATACACATTTTTTTGTAATATGTTTCTGATTTAATCTTTTAGTTCTTTAAAAATATGTATTCCATTAAAGAACCCATACCAATCAGCCTTCATTTAAGCTTTGCATTTTTAAAAGATTTTTTAAATTAATTAATTCATTTATTTATAGAAAGAGAGCATGTGCATGTGTGTGCTCTTGTGTGTTGGGGGGAGTGGAGGGGCCAAGGGAGAGGGAGAGAAAGAATCTCAAGCAGACTCCATGCTGAGTGCAGAGCTCCAAGCAGGGCTCAGTCTTGCAACCCCAAGATCATGGCCTGAGCTGAAATCAAGAGTTGGTCATTTAACCTACTGAGCCACTCAGGCACCCTAAGCTCTGCATTTCTTTAATGATTCCCTTTATTAAGAAAGAGAATTAAAGTGTTTGGAGATCAGTAAGATTGGATTTAGTTGTTAAGGCATAGCAATTTAAAAAAATTGATAGCATCAGTTTAGAAAATATATGTGAATTTTTTTGAAAATGAATAAATATATCTTCTTAGTTGTAGATCCAGTACAATCAACATCTTTGGGAGGGGGCTTTTTCCATTAATATTATAATAAAAATTATGAGGTGACATCTTGAATTGTTAGTAATTCTAGAAAAGTCTGCACCTTAAAACTCAATTTTTGAATAAGCACAGAAAAAGAAAACTTTGTGATTATCAATAAAATCAATAAAGAGAAAAGATGAATGAGTAGTTTGGGGTATTTTGAATGTGAAGGTGTTCTGGGGCTGTCAAAATGTCATGATGGCCATCTTAAGACCAACCCAATCAACTGAATAAGCAAATTTTATAAAATCCAGCTGTATGAGGTGGGGCTTGTTTTAAAACACAAGGCTTAGGTGTTTTCCATCCTAATTAGAAGAAAAAACTCTTGTAGCCACAAAGAGGCAAGATAACATGGAGCTGCCTCTAGCCATTGACCATTGTTTTGTTTACCTTGCAAGAGCTTCACTTACTTGCATCACTTCAAAGCAAGGGAAGGAAATATGTATGTCTCTATAGGCAGAGATTCCATTTCGATGATGAAATATCAAAATTCAGCTGTCAGGAACAGCTTACTATCTAAAAAAGCTTCTTATCAAATGAGGTTTCCAGGGCACACCTGGTATAAGGAAGCACACACGAAGCCTGACAAGACGCCTTTCCAAACCATTTTGTTGTGCTCTAAAAATGTCTTTTAGTTCTTTTAAAAAATTTGTCAAAACCTAAATCAAACACCATTTTCTTAGTAATTACATGTTGAAGGATATAATCATTGCAGCCTTCTGAAACTGAGAGACCAGTCGCCCTGCTTTGGGCATTTTTCCACAGTTGCTTTTGTTAATGTACTAATGAGCCATTGTCACAATGGAGCCAACCTGGCATTAGTACTTACAATAAATTTACTGCAAGAACACTGCTGTTTGTAATTAGCTCTTCATTACACAATCAGGCTGATTTAGGGAAACTCTCATATGATTTGCTCAGCAAATGAAGCAATATAATTACACCTCACTTCAAATAAACAAATTAGACTGCTGTTTGCAATTGGCTGTATTATGTACTATTAGTGCCCGGGCAATTGCAGGCCTGTTGCTTCCTTTAACACTTAAGTAAAGTAAGTCTAATTAAAGCACTGAATATTTCCGTAGATGCAAGAATAGATACATGATGGTCATAGTTTTTATAATTAAAGAGGGGACCCAAGATTTATGTTCAGAATATTTTATACTCAACTCAAGCCCTGGCCATTTTAGGCTCTTGTGATAGAAATCAGAAACTAAAAATGTAACAGGATGGAATGAAACATTTCTTTTGAACCAAATTACTGCTTAGCAAGGGCACATGAAAACTGAGTAAGATTCAAGTTAGGTTAAAGCAGAGTAATGAGTTACCCATTCAGTTGGGCATTTCTCAGTACTAGACATTTAGTATCCACCAGCTAGCATAATGGCTTGTGTTAGTTCCTTTTCCTCATTGTGTCTTTGCCTCTGGAACAATCTACGCACCAGTTGTAGTAATCACTGGGAGAGGTAATTGGCAGGAGTTTTAGAGATGGGTTGCCAGACTTAGCAAATAAAAATTCAAGGCATCAGTTAAATTCAAATATCTTGCATCTTATCTGGCAATCTTGTTTTAGAATATTAGAAATGTGTTCCTGTGCGTTAAGCTGAAAAACTGAAAATTCAAAAAATAATTCCCCCCAAAATAATGGATTAAGAAAACAACTGTCAATGAGTCCATGAGTTTTGGTTAGGATCGTGCTTCTCCATTAACAGTGTACACTTCTTTAATTGAAAGACTCTATCACTTCATTTCTAAATTCCATATTGTTGACATTTAGGAAGATTACCGGCCACAATTATCAAGTAAGTCAAAAAATAAGAGAAGAATCAGTGATTATACTTTTTTATAGTATACACTTAACCGAATGAACCATGTAAGCCCCATTCTCACAAATTATTTAAAGATATTGACTAATGAAGATACTTTACAGCATATTAGAAAGTTAATTTTTAAAACAAACAAGTGTCCAAGGTTTAATGTTAGAAAATTGGGCTATGGTTTGAAATGTAATGACCTGATGTATTTTCTAAGAACTGCTGATCTGAGGTCACTCATTTTTCTACATAATAAAAATAATGTACTTTAAATGTGTTCCTCTTACCCCTCAATTTCTACATTTCAGAAGAGTACCAACAACAATTATTAGTCAACATCTTTAAATAATTTTTAAAATGGAATGAATCAACGCAAAACTCTTCAAAATAAAAATTATAAAACTAAAGTCTAGTAAGTTCATTTGAACATTAGCGCATCAAATCGAACGGCAGAGTTCAGTGTTAGGGAGTATGTTCCTTTTGCTTTGCGGAAGATTTTGTGTTCATTTGCATTCTTAGAGTGTTATGGGGAAGTGATTTTTTTTTCCATGAGGTTAGTCAAGAAATGTTTTTATAACAATTCAAAAAGAACTGTGTTGTTGAAATCCTTCTTATGTCTGGTGCCATGTTATTTTTCAATGTAATAGTAGTGACTTATTGAAGAAACCTGGTAACATTTAGGAAAATGAAATATTTCTTTTTAAAAATTATAATCTTTATTTTCAAACAGTGGCAGTTAACTGCTTTGGATATTAAATTATGCTTTAAGTGTATTTTGATAGTGGAAATGATGTTACTGAAAGAAAGGTAACAGTACCAGTGACCTCACAGAAATTTTCCATATTATCTTTTTAAATGACAGGTTTATAAATCATTCTGTAAAGAGCACTGCATCTACCAGTTGAACACAGATTCAATTTCAAGTCTGTAAGGGAAAATCATTTTAGTAATCACAGGGACAATATCACAGTGTTAAGTACATTGCACTAAATCAGACAAACAGCAGCAGCATAGAATCAAACCAGCAGCTCCCCAAACAGAAGAGAGAAAAAAAAATGTTATCCTCCCTACATACTCATAGACTGCAGTGAAATGGCACATATTATGAAAAAATTTCATGTGAAATAAAAGTACCATAGGGACCATTATTGTTAAACTACTGAAGTATAGTGAACAGAGAGTTTGATGTTGGAAAATTGGGGGAGGGGGTTCTTTCTGTGTTATAAGAGCCAATCTCTCTTCCCTTTTCTTCCTCTCTCTCTTTTCCCAGATGCTAGAGAAGTTGTACTACTAATACTAAATGGCTTAAAAAGATTCTACACTGGATTTTATCTTTACAAGTAAATAAAAATTTGGCTGCATATTATTTCCATTTCTGTGGGTCTGTTTCTAAAGTTTATGTGTCATATCCACAGCATAGTTTAATTCAGACATAAATGTAATGAGACAACTGGCAAGAAGCATAGTTTCTATGTCAAAGTGAATTAAAAGAGTATGTGTATACTTAAATAAGCAGGCCATAAATTTATATAAAGACAATGAGATACAACTGACCTTAACATTATTTTCAAAAAGGGCAAAAAGCATGACAGAGAAATAAGCTATTTTCTTCAACTTAAAACATTTTGTAGTGGATGGGAAATTTTATATCTTGAGAAATATGCTTTGGGAGATTAAAACCAAGTGTAGTTTGGCCTATAGAAATGGCCATCGCACAGGTACCTGGGTGGCTCAGTTGGTTAAGCGTCAGCCTTTGGCTCAGAAAGTGAACTCAGGGTCCTGGGATTGAGCCCTGTGTGGGGCTCTCTGCTCAGCTGCAAGTCTGCCTCTCCCTCTGCCCCTCCCCCTGCTTGTGCAGGATCTCTCTCTCTCTTATAAATAAATAAAATCTTAAAAAAAGGACGTGGTCATAGCAAAGCCAACAGCTTAATTAGATTCTGAGTGCCATATGGAATATTGAACTTCGCTTTATTTTCCCCTCTTGGGGAAGGAAAATTAACTTTAAAAAATAGAGTTAATAGACAGTATAGTCCACTAATAGCAGATTACAAGCAGTAAAATTATACAGAAGCCAAAATTAAGAAAAGGATAAAGCTCTATATGATTTTCACACAGTTCTGTGTGTTGGTTCATGTTTCAAATGTGATTCATTGTTCATGTGACAGAAACAACACAAATGAAAGAATATGGAAGTTAATATGGGATACAGAAATTAAAACTTAAAATTGGCAAAAAGATAAGAAAATTACCCCGAGTAGAGTCACCTGTATGTCTATCTCTAACACAACAAAATATTGGATTTGCTTTCTTTCTATTTTCTCTATTTCTGCTAGACAATTTTATCCCTGATTGTCTCATTCATCATTCATAGTGACATGTTTGCATTTACGTTTCACTTCTCAAAAAGAATAGCTCTCCTGTGCCATGTATGTCTGTCACTCTTAGTAAAGGGAGACACACAGTCAAGGATGTGATAGTCATGTGGACATGTCTAACAGACATGCTTGTTAAAGACCTGACTTCACAAGGCCACTCCTTCAGAAGCACTCATTGTCCTAACCTCTCCTGCTGGTTTCTTTTGGATCTTTCTTCTCTAGCCTTCCTTCCAACAGTAACCTCCCCTTGCCCTTCCATCTCCTCATCACTGAGCCTTTGTTTATGCTGCTCCTCCCTTTGGAGCCTGTCACTCAGGCTGTACCTTCTAAATATGACAAAGCCTCTAAGAACGTGTTATGAGTTCTAAGTGTCCTGCAGTCTTTTACTTCTCAATTCTTCTACAGTTCCTGTGGCATTTACAGTCTGACATCGTGTGTTTTTAAAATTGTTCAGTGTCATTGTTCAGTGTTGCCCACTTGCAAGACCACATGTATCTTGTCCATATTTCAATTTTTTGTCCCGGATGTATCATTATGTAATTGATAAATTAATTGATAAAATGTAATCATTTTATCAATATATGTTTTGACAATTTTGTAGTAGATCTTTGTCCATATTGATAAAATTATGGTGGCAAATCAATTTTGTAAAATTAAAATTGACTTGAATTCATTCTCCTGAGAGGTTAATAATAGTCTTATAATGTAAATAATATGTAAGTGCCAAAGAAACTTTAGCTGGACTTTGACTTTACCTAGCACTTACTAATTCTACCCATACTCACAAAAAGCACCAAAATATATATATTTGTTAAACTCAAAGAAAAAAATTAACTTACATAGGTGATAATTGAGGACTGAAAATTCTAATCAGTACAATTGACATTTTTTTCTAGTTTCAAAAGAGCACACATCCAGGGGCACCTGGGTGGCTCAGTGGGTTGAAGCCTCTGCCTTCAGCTCAGGTCATGATCCCAGCGTCCTGGGATCAAGCCCTGCATCGGGCTCTCTGCTCCGCGGGATACCTGCTTCCTCCTCTCTCTCTGCCTGCCTCTCTGACGACTTGTAATTTCTGTCTATCAAATAAATAAATAAAATCTTAAAAAAAAAAAGAGCACACATCCTAGGACTTTTAAAAAGCTGTTGTGATACTGTTTATTTAGTCCTTATGATTTTGCAGAAAAAGGGAATGGCTAAATCTTCCAACAGGTTTATTGTTATAAATCTGACAACAAATGGTATAGGCTTAGTGAGAGAAGCAAGACTTTTAAATACTTATATGCAGAAAAAGAGAAAACTTTCTGGGTCTAAGTGAATAAAATTGTCATTATAATTAGATTTACAATGAAAAAAAAATTTTTTTTAAGATTTTATTTATTTATTTGACAGATAGAGATCACAAGTAGGCAGAGAGGCAGGCAGAGAGAGAGGAAGGGAAGCAGGCTCCCTGCTGAGCAGAGAGCCCCATGTGGGGCTCGATCCCAGAACCCTGAGATCATGACCTGAGCCGAAGGCAGAGGCTTTAACCCACTGAGCCACCCAGGTGCCCCACAATGAAAAAAATTTTTAAAGCAATTGGGATGATATTAGTCTTCATTTAAGTGTCATGTTTTGATTTCTCAATTCCAATCTAGGGTATTTTACCTATAGATGATAAAAAGTCAGTGATTTAGCCCCAAAGTTTTACTTTTCCACAAAGTAAAATAAAATAGAAAACAAAATCATATGACTATGAAAAAGACACACACCTAGGGTTTCTTCCATGTGAAGTAGAAATAGACCAGAAATAATATCTAATAAATACCTTAACAAAAATATATTTACTAAAATTAGATTTTTAGGATATACTATGACAGTCTATGAATGATTGGTTTGGTCTCTGAGCTGCTAATATGAATACATACTACTTAGTGGCTCCTGGAAATTTATAAAATAAAGGGGGAAAAGTAACATTCTTTTTTTTTTAAAGATTTTATTTATTTGACAGAGAGAGAGCAGGAGCACACAAGCAGTGGGAGCATCAGAGGGAGAGGGAGAAGAGGCTCCCCACTGAGCAGGGAGCCCAATTCAGGACTGAATCCCAGTACACTGGGATCATGACCTGAGCCGAAGGCAGTTGCTTAATCAACTGAGCCACCCAGGCACTCCAGAAAATAACATTCCTGAGAATGAAGTAATTAATGAAGATTAAGCTTGCACTAAAAGCACACCTCATGCAAATCAAATTGTTCCTTGTTTACTCTGTGTCATTATTTTCTCCTTAAAATTGTGAAGATTAATACAGAAATTTTCAGAAAATAGATGCTAGCCAGAAATAAAAAGCCACATAATCCCTTGGCCAAAGTAAATACTATTAGCATTTTATAATATAATATATATTATAATATAATATAATATACTATATACTATATACTATATATATGTTATTTATAATAAAATATATATAATATATATAATATATACTATGCAGTTTTTTATACACACACATATACATATAATATATATAACATATAATGTAGCATATATGTTAATATATAATATATAAAATAACACAATAATAATATGTATCAAGAATATATAATATAGAAATACATAAAATAATACAAATACATATATACATATATGTAATATACATATACACATATACATATGCATGTAAATTTATACCTGCACAGATATTTTATTCATAAAATTGATTTAGTTTATGAGGATATTAATAATTATACCATACTAACTCTGCATGCAAAACAATATCTGTTTCACATGCTCTACTACTCATTAGACAGATACACTATAAGCTCACATCATTAAAAAAGTGGTGGAGGGGCGCCTGAGTGGCTCAGTTGGTTGAGCGACTGCCTTCGGCTCGGGTGGTGATCTCAGGGTCCTGGGATTGAGCCCCGCATCAGGCTCTCTGCTCAGCAGGGAGCCTGCTTCCCCCCACTCCCCTGCTCTGCATACTTGTACTCTCCCCCTCTCTGTAATAAATAAAATCTTAAAAAAAAGAAAGTGGTGGTAACAAAATATATATTTTTAACAATATTTATATTTGTTTTTCAAGAAAGAGCATTGTGAGCCAATTTAAAAGTTGGATTTTCTTATTCTAATTTTAGTATTACTTATTGAATATATATGAAGGTGGAACACTGTAATGTTTCTAATATTTAATGTTTCTAAATAGCTCAATAGTTTGTCCATAAGAAAAAAAGAAAAAAAAGTTGACAATGGCAAGGCAATTGTATAAGAATCTCAAAAAAAAATTTATGAAACCAACCCCATAAATACAAATTAACACAATTATATTTCCATGCCATTGAAGATACTCCTACAAAATTATTTGTAGGGATTGAGTACATTTGTTGAGTTGATGTACCATATTCTATTGAACCAATCCCTTATTGTTGGGTGTTCAGTTTCCAGTTGTCATTATTATAGAAAACACCAATATACTTTCTTATGATTTACTTATTAAAGTAAAGAATACAGAATCTTTTCCTTACTACAGTCAATTTCTTTCTTTCATCTCAATACATAACTCAAGTAATAAACAGATTGCTAAAGGCTAATCTCATTTTGAAAAGGACAGTGCCAGCCTCTAATGGATCAAATCTAATAATGCTTCCCCCACATTGGATGAGGGTTCTCTGAATGGAATGTGGAAAAGGATAGCACTCAATTCATCATCTGTCATTTCTTTCATAAATGCCATTTAAATATTTATTCATTTTATTAATAAAAGATCAGTACCCCTGATATCTTGGTATTTTGACAACTCATTTTAACACTAGTCAGTTAGGATCAGTTCTTAAGTAGACATTGACTGATTACTTTTAATAAGCACTAGTTCCTTTTGCTCCTGTTCTAGTATCATAATTTAAGAATATTTAATTGCTTTCATGAATTTACACAAAAACTGGAATGTTAACACCTGGAAGCTGTTTTTCATGTGGAATTATTTTGTCATATTAGGACTATGTGGTAAAGAAATTTGCAAAGTATATGCTCCTTTAGAAAAAGAATAGGAAAAACAATTAGCTAATGGGTGGCATTCAGTTAGAGGATATTGATAGAGTTAAGAAAAATAAGAACCCACAGAAGGACAATCTAAAAGGAAAGTCAAAGAAAGCCTATACTATACCCATAATCTTACTTGGAAAAGAAAAGGTAGAAAAAGAAATACATTTAGAACAGTTAAACACATTTTTATTTCAACTACAAATGTACAGTCCATGTGAGGTGAATCAATTAAACTGTTATATGCATATAATTACTCAAAAGTTCCTTGAACTTGTAAGAAATTGGCATGTGTCTCCCAGCGTTTCAAAGATTATACACCTTCACATTACAACTGAAGGGTAAAATATTACTCTCTAAATCATGCTCAAATTCCAGTAATGCTTCTATTATCTTAACCCTTTTGTAGACGTCAAAGAGATGGACTAATTTCTGTTATATCGAATGTGAAATCTAATGTGAAAAAATTAACAGTAGTACATGAAAAAGAGTTCATATGCTCGTACGTGCTATGGTCTGAAAGTCTGTGTCTTCCCAGAATTCATATGTTGACAACTTTAATGCCCAAGGTGATGGTTTGCAGAGGTGAAGCTTTGGGAAGTGATAGTTCATGAGAGCACTACCCTCATGAAGGGGATTAGTACCCTTATAAATTAGTACCCAGAAGCCTTTATCCCGTCAACAAGGTGAGGATACAACTTCTTGTTGTATCCTCTCATTGTAAACCTCTCACTGAATCCTGGAAGAGGACCCTCAGGCACCTGATCTTGGACTTCCAGCATCCAGAACTGTAAGAAATAAATTTCTGTTGTATATAAAACTACCTTTTATATGGTATAGCATCAAACACCTCGCCCAATGGCCTAGGACAATATATAAATATGAAGACTTCTAAAGAGTTTATGTTAACTATCATAAACCCATTAAATATGATCCGTTTTAATAATCACACACACACACCTCTATAGAATCTCTTTCACATGAACACACAAACACAAAAAGACATTTATGTATCCTGCAACTATATTATTTTACAATTAGTAAAGAACATTTCTAAATTTGAAATGATGGATCTTCCATTACTAATTCTGAAAGTAAGTAAACAAAATGAACTGGATCACGTATTTAACCACTGCATTAAATAAAATGCTCAAGTTTATAATTTTCTTTTAATTGGAACACAGTGATAATTATATAAAAATAAAATGGTATTCATGTACTTTTATGAATTCTTTCTATTTTTTCCTTTGAGCCATGGTAGTATATTCTTACTGCAAATCTCACATTTCCTAGAAGATGGGATTATAGTTTTGTAGAAACAGAGCAATGATTGTTGTCCAAGTTATCATAAATTATTCAGAGGCAAGTTTTACTGAGAATTGGTTTTAATAAAAGAGAAAGTACATCATTAGTTTTGGCCACAGAATGGGAACCATATGCCATTTTCAGAAAACCGTCACCTGGTTTGTAGTTAACCATAAGAGACTCTTAATCTCACAAAACAAACTGAGGGTTGCTGGGGCAGGGGCGGGATGCAGAGAGGGTGATTGGGTTATGGACATTGGGGAGGGTATGTGCTATGGTGAGTGCTGTGAAGTGTGTAAGCCTGATGATTCACAAACCTGTACCCCTGGGGCAAATAATACATTATATGTTAATAAAAATAAAAATAATAATAACAATAAAAACAAACTATGGGAAGCTATAGCTACGTCCCAAATTTTTGGTCATGAAAGAAATTATAAACTCAGAAATAGTAAATCAAGACAAATAACATATAGAGATGCTGTGGGCTAGATAAAAGAAAAGAGTAATTGTAGTTACACAGGCTATAGAGTGGAAGAAAGCCAGTTTTCTGACAATAGGAAATAAATGCCAAGGGAGGACTCTTGGTAACTCAGTCTGAATGAAGGAGGATCCAGGTCAGGGAGGAAGAAGCTGCATCAAGTGTTTGATAGGTAACACACACACACAAAATACACGTATTCAAGACACACAATTTTTGGCTTTTGGCGCAGGAGTCTTTTTTGAGGTTGATAGTATGTTGGGATGCTTGAGTGTTTCCTGCAGCCTTTTAATATGGTGGGAGGAGCACTAGGACAATTTAATCTCTTCTTGTTCTATAAAGTTTGACTTAGCGTTTGTGGTTGGTTGGCCTAGGCATGAGATTAGAAGATAAAGCATTTAACTCCCAATGTTTATAGACTCATTTTCACATCAGGGAGACAGGTGCAGTTTGTATATTAACAATTAATGATTTAGGCTAATATGCAGGAGAACTATATTGATAATGAAATCTTAAAAAGAAAAAAAACCTTTACCCATTTCATAGGAAATTTTTCTATTTACCCTTCTCTATTTTTTTTATTATGTTCAGTTAGCTAGCATATAGTGCATCATTAGTTTTTGATATAGTGTTCAATGATTCATTAGTTACGTATAACACCCAGTGCTCATCACAACATGTGCCCTCCTTAATGCCCATCATCCGGGTACCCCTCTAAATCACCTTCACCTCTTACATCAATAATTATCTTGGGAATTTGGAAGCAAAAAGATTATTCTTTTTCTTTATTATTTATTACCAATGTTAAAGGACTGTTCTTATCCCTCTATAGGAAACACAATATACACGATCGTCATTGTTTTCAAAGTTCTGATACCTCAGAATACTTTTTACTTTAAGAAAAAAGTTTATATTGTTAAGTTCGCTAATGCTGATAACTCAAAGAGTAATATGTTTAAGAGTAAATTATTGCCTATTGCCAATGGTAACATAGGAATTAACCAAAACTTACATTCTAACAATTAAAAATATAATATTAATTTATATCCAAAAATTGTAATTAAAACTAAAAGCAAAAATAAACAAAAAATGTTATAAACTTCTTTTCTGCTTATCCTTATTGAATAAGATAAAGTTATTTTTTTCAGTCTTGCACTACTTATAAATCTCCATGAAAACAAAACTACTGACAGTTCTTTTAGGAGCTAAAATGCATCTAAAATTTATTAGTATCATATTAAATCTTAAATTGTGGAGTCAAATAGACATGAGTACAACTATTGACCACGGAATGCTGGTGATATCCTCTTAGGAAATACTTTGATTGTCAATTGATTCATAAATACAGAATGCTTCCAGAGATAGTGACAGTGTGTCAATATGATTTTCTTCGGGGTGTATTCTAATGTCAGGATATTTTGTATTATCAATAATTCCAATAATATAGATTTAAACTATTTAAAATTGGGAAGAAACTTCCGATTATCCTAATGACCTTCTTAAAAATAAAAGAAGACATTTCAAACATATTTACATGTATCTTAAAATATAAATGATATTAATGGATATTATTTTGGTGTGGCAGGTACTATATAAGCATCCTAAACAGACCAAATGGACCCTGCTAAAATTATTTCACATATAAGGACTGTCTATTAGTATCACCATCAGGGTGTTTGTCAGAAAGGCTGCCATTAGCATGCTTAGTTAAGTTGAAACTTAACAGGTTCAAACTTTTTTCCTTCCCAAGTGATAAAAGGAGAAAATAGATTGCATACCTACTGTGACTTTACACATATATTGCCTTTAAAAAAAATCAGAATCAGTATTTATGTCACTTTATCCTATGTGAATAGAAATAGTAATTTTCATAGTTATAATTCATTTTCATTAAAATGTTTGAAAGTCAGTTTCAACAAAAAGAAAAATATGGAAAATGAAAGTCTAATGTCAACTAATTATAGGACAAATATAAAGTTGTGGCAAAGTGAAACTCACCAAAATTCAGAAATTCTTATAGATTTCTAAATTCAGATTACCTGTATACAGATTTTTTTTAATCATATTAACCATGAACAACCAAATATCTTCACCTCTTTAATCTGATACAATTTTTCACTGAACTTTTATGTATAGTTTTTTTTAATGTATAGTTTCTTTAGTAAACAGGTTTCATAATAAAAATCTAAAATAATGTATACCTACGTATCACATTTTTTATGCCTACAGTGTGGGCAACTGAATTAAAATTATGGTGGGAATTGAAGGTAAAGATAATATGAAATTCCCCTAACTTTTTGAGTTCTCACTGGAAGCCTGAATAAATTAGCATTAATAAATTGAATAATTAAGGAAATCCCAGGAGTGAAATTCCCAGAAGTGAAAATCAAAAATCTTATAAAACTAGTTAAATATGCCCACTCTTACCACTCTTGTTCAACATAGTTTTAGAAGTCCTAGCAACAGCAATCAGACAACAAAGAGAAATAAAGGGTATCCAAATTGGCAATGAAGAAGTCAAACTCTCTCTCTTCGCAGATGACATGATTCTTTATATGGAAAACCCAAAAGACTCCACCCCCAATCTACTAGAACTCATACAGCAATTCAGTAACGTGGCAGGATACAAAGTCAATTTACAGAAATCAGTGGCTTTCTTATACACTAACAATGAAAATACAGAAAAGGAAATTAGAGAATCAATTCCATTTACTATAGCACCAAGAACCATAAGATACCTGGGAATAAACCTAACCAAAGAGGTAAAGGAACTGTACTCGAGGAACTACAGAACACTCATGAAAGAAATTGAAGGAGACACAAAAAGATGGAAGACCATTCCATGCTCTTGGATTGGAAGAATAAACATTGTTAAAATGTGTATACTGCCTAGAGCAATCTATACTTTTGCCATTCCAATAAAAATTCCACCGGTATTTTTCAAAGAGCTGGAGCAAATAATCCTAAAATTTGTATGGAATCAGAAGAGCCCCGAATCGCTAAGGAAATGTTGAAAAACAAAAATAAAACTGGGGGCATCACATTACCTGATTTCAAGCTTTACTACAAAGCTGTGATCACCAAAACAGACACATAGACCAGTGGAACAGAGTAGAGAGCCCAGATATGGACCCTCAACTCTATGGTCAATTAATCTTCGACAAAACAGGAAAAAATATACAGTGGAAAAAAGACAGTCTCTTCAATAAATGGTGCTGGGAAAACTGGACAGCTATATGTAGAAGAATGAAACTCGACCATTCTCTTACACCGTACACAAAGATAAACTCAAAATGGATAAAAGATCTCAACATGAGACAGGAATCCATCAGAATCCTAGAGGAGAACACAGGCAGTAACCTCTTCGATATCAGCCACAGTAACTTCTTTCAAGATATGTCTCCAAAGGCAAAGGAAACAAAAGCGAAAATGAACTTTCAGGACTTCATCAAGATCAAAAGCTTCTGCACAGCAAAGGAAACAGTCAAAAAAACAAAGAGGCAACCCACGGAATGGGAGAAGATATTTGCAAATGACAGTACAGACAAAAGGTTGATATCCAGGATCTATAAAGAACTCCTCAAACTCAACACACACAAAACAGACAATCATATCAAAAAATGGGCAGAAGATATGAACAGATACTTCTCCAATGAACACATACAAATGGCTATCAGACACATGAAAAAATGTTCATCATCACTAGCCATCAGGGAGATTCAAATTAAAACCACATTGAGATACCACCTTACACCAGTTAGAATGGCCAAAATTAGCAAGACAGGAAACAACATGTGTTGGAGAGGATGTGGAGAAAGGGGAACCCTCTTACACTGTTGGTGGGAATGCAAGTTGGTGCAGCCACTTTGGAAGACAGTGTGGAGATTCCTCAAGAAATTAAAAATAGAGCTTCCCTAGGACCCTGCCATTGCACTACTGGGTATTTACCCCAAAGATACAGATGTAGTGAAAAGAAGGGCCATCTGTACCCCAATGTTTATAGCAGCAATGGCCACGGTCGCCAAACTGTGGAAAGAACCAAGATGCCCTTCAACGGCCGAATGGATAAGGAAGATGTGGTCCATATACACTATGGAGTATTATGCCTCCATCAGAAAGGATGAATACCCAACTTTTGTAGCAACATGGACGGGACTGGAAGAGATGATGCTGAGTGAAATAAGTCAAGCAGAGAAAGTCAATTATCATATGGTTTCACTTATTTGTGGAGCATAACAAATAGCATGGAGGACAAGGGGAGATGGAGAGGAGAAGGGAGTTGAGGGAAATTGGAAGGGGAGGTGAACCATGAGAGACTATGGACTCTGAAAAACAATCTGAGGGTTTTGAAGGGGCGGGGGTGGGAGGTTGGGGGATCCAGGTGTGGGTATTGGAGAGGGCACGGATTGCATGGAGCACTGGGTGGTGGTGCAAAAATAATGAATACTGTTACGCTGAAAAAATAAAAATTAAAAAAAAAATAAAAGTGATGTTAAAAAAAAAAAAGTAGTTAAATAAAACTAACCAGTTGGGCACTCATGATATTTAATTGTGTATAACAGGATGACTGATGGGGCTATCACAGAGAAATCGTGTAGAAATTTTGTAGAAAAATATGTATAAAAAATGTATACATATAATATATATGTATACATTTACACATATAATCTTATACCCCAAAATATTTTTGTATGCAATACAAAGATTTTGGCATATTATGCATACTATAAATTTTCAAGATTAAGATAGGGTTTTATAGGGGCGCCTGGGTGGCTCAGTGGGTTAAGCCACTGCCTTCGGCTCAGGTCATGATCTCAGAGTCCTGGGATCGAGCCCCGCATCGGGCTCTCTGCTCGGCAGGGAGCCTGCTTCCTCCTCTCTCTCTGCCTGCCTCTCTCCCTACTTGTGATCTCTCTGTCAAATAAATAAAAAAAAAAAAAAATATAAAAAAAAAAAAAAAAAAAAAAGGATAGGGTTTTATAAAAAGACACTATGCTTCATCATTCCATGTATCTTTAATGAACAATGATGTTCCCTAAAAATGAAACTGATGTTACTAATCTGCTACGCAGAGTTTGGAGTCTCTCTATTTTGCAAATTTGGCCTGACAATAACCATGTGTGGGTTCCAGAGATGGAAATCAGGAAGTAGAAGAAGTGGCAATTTTGACAACGTGGGATAGATATGTGGAGGAGGGGTAATGTTGCCCAGTCCTTACAAGTGCTTATCTTGTTCTTACCTTCCTCAAGTTTTTTTCTCCCAGAAGCTAGGCACTTCCAATTGGCAACCAAATTTGTATCAGTTCCTATGAGACTTTGTTGGATAAGATTATTGAAATCATTGCATAGTCCATCCACCTAGTAATACGCAATGTGCACGATCTGATGACTCAGTAGAAGACTTTCTTACTTTTCCATGTGGTTGACAATACACAATTAACAAATGAGGGGTAGTTTAAGGGAAAGATATCACCCCACTGTATGCCAGTAGTCCTTTAGGCATCCATAGCAACATTGACATCAAGTTTATGAAAATAATTTGAAGAATATGATTGTTCCTAGACACCCAGTCTATAAGTTAGTTTGTGTAACACTGTAATATGTTAATGGGTTTATACATTTTAAATAATATTGACTTGTTTTAAGACAACTACCCACTCTTTTGTACCATTTTTCTGTTAAAATCTTTTACCTTATTGTATGGATTTTATCTTTCATTCTGACTTGCTTAAGAATGCCAATATTTCTGTTTTACATGCCCTGTGTGTAATCAAAGCTTCAAGGATCCTCAGTATAAAACCTTTGTGCATTTCCCATTTCTCTGTGTTAATTTAATATTACTAATTAACATTTCTATTTTATGCCTCTCATTTAAACAAAGTACATATTTTAAGTCATTATTAGTTATACTTATTCTTTTCCTTAAATAATACTGTTTTTGTTCTGGTAACTAAATTCCAAAGAGTATATAATTGCTCTTTTTCACAGACAATCTCTGAAAACCTGAGAGTATGTTAAAAGAAACATTTGGAAACAGAGATATTACAGAGTTGAAAAATAAATTAAATTTTCAAGATATTAGATTGTCTCCCCCCAAAGTATTTGATGTTATTTTCTTTTTGTTAAAATACATAACATTTATTTTGCTAAAGCAAATTTAACTAATAAGGAAAAAATAAAATCAAAGCAGCAAAAATGCTTCTATAAGCAGTTTCCAGCATTCAACCATAATACATATGTTAGAAAGTGTATCATTAGTTACTTCAAAGTAATCCATCATACAATGTGAATCTGTCACTAAATTAAATTCAAATGATGAAATGGAAACAGGAAGCTATAATAGCCGACTGACTGAATTTGGATTTCAACATTAACTTATGTGCTATATATATCTATTCATTTTATTTTGAATACTATATAAACAGAATTATTAGTAGTTTTCTACTCATTATATTTCCTATTTAATTTATAACTTTTTAATAAATATGTATAGTCTTTATTTTTGTAATAAGTCTTGGACAAATCTGCCTATTAATTAGTTTTTTAAAAAGAAGCAATTATATTTGTGATGATACATCATTACAAAATTTTTTACTATTTTAATTATTTCTAGTCTTATTTTAATTATATCCTTCTTTTCTCTTTTTTCTCTGTTGTTATTTTTTAAAACATTTTGATTTGGATAAAGCTAATTAATTTTATCCTGTTTAGGATATCCTGTTGAGAAAGTTTTAAACATTTTTGTCTTATTAATTTTTATTAGTAATAGTTGCAGGAGATATTTAAACAATTACTAAAATGTCAATAAATTAGGCACAAGTATCTTATTCCATACTACCCTAAAGGATTTCACTTGAACTTAAAATAAAATGTAGGTCATGGATCTTGAAGTTGGGTCTAATATAATCATACATTTCTGAATTTTGAATTTTGAATTCTGAATTTCTGAATTTTGAATTTTGATGATTAAAAGCTATCCTCAAGATATTGGGGATTAGGGGGGCACCTGGGTGGCTCAGTGGGTTAAAGCCTCTGCCTTCGGCTCAGGTCATGATCCCAGGGTCCTGGGATCGAGCCCCGCATCGGGCTCTCTGCTCAGCAGGGAGCCTGCTTCTCCCTCTCTCTCTGCCTGCCTCTCTGCCTACTTGTGATCTCTGTCTGTCAAATAAATAAAATCTTAAAAAATAAAAAGATATTGGGGATTAGGATAACCAAGGAAAGAAGTTTTGCAAAGAAAAATTTATACATAAAGAAAAATATATACATATGTTGCACAATTTTTCTGGTTACTTATTTTTGAATCGCTAATAATAGAGATAATGATTTATTTTGTGTGGTGTATCACTTAGGTATGGTTTAATTGAATTTGTCCCCTAAAGCAGGTAGCTAACACCAAATTCAGTGTATGGAAAGTTAATTAGATGTTTTATATGAGATGTAAGTGATTTCCTCATTTATTATTTTAGTCAACATAATGGTCTTATTATGAGGACAAAAGCACTTCTTCTAATAAGGTGAATATGAATCTCAGAAAGTACTTAAATGGGGACTGTATTAACTAATACAGCCAATTGTAGTTTAGACTGACTCAGATAAAATGTTACTACCAAATCTCAGTAAAATAAACTTGATTCCATTTGACAGGATTGCCTTTTGAATATGTAATGTCTTTTGCATGTTGAAATAAATACTTCACAGAGATTACTCTCATTTAATATTTTCCATACAACTTGCCTGACAGATGTTTTTATTCTTTCACGAAAAAGCTTTCTATAGCATATATATATGCCGTGTGTATATATATATATATATATATATATATATATATATACGTATATATATATATATACACACATATATATAAAATAACTTACATTGCTAACTTATAAAAAGCACTGAAAAAGATTTAGAATTGAAAAAGAATGATTGATTTAAATATCCAAGGAACATTGTGTTCTGTATTCAAACTGACTACAGTGTAGTCTTTCTAAAAGAAATGAACAAACAGCAATGGCATCTGATGAACATAATATTTAATCTACATAAAATTCTTCCAATGCATTCAATTATCTGAGAACCAAATGGCTGAAGCCATGAGCTCTGGAGCAAATAAAACTGAGGTTTTTAATGCTACTTTATGATCATAAGGTAGAAGGATCACTTCATTTCTTAAGCAGCATTAACAGAATGACAGTTGTTGGGAGCAGAAGAGAAAGTACATTAAAATGGTGGCTACCGTGGTTTTACTTAACATGTAACTGAATAACTACACTGCATGATAGAAGGTGCTTTAAAAGAGGTCCATTTGTATGTAGAGTATAGAGAGAAAATGTGTTTGGGAGGAAAGGGCAGATGTCTATGTAAAGATAAAGTTTGAAAAACAAATAGAAGATGGGAGAAATGCTAGAATATAAAGAAACAGCATGAGCAAAGGAATGGAGACAAGAGGGTAAGAGAAAGGTACAGTAATGGGAAGAGCATTTTAGTTTACATGAACTGAATGGAATACAGACTTAATCGTGGAGAGGGAAGACATGATCTTGGAATATTTTGAAAGTAGTTGAAGAAATAGTGATCAAGATGTCCCAAATTTGATAAAAAAAACATCAAACGTACACATACAAAAAGCTTAAATATCTCTAAATAATAAAAACTCAGAGATTTACACCTGGACACAACATAGTCATATAGTCCAGAACATAGTCCAGAAAAATGACTCATTGGGTATAATGTGTCTTCAATAAGGTTAATAGCTGACCTCTCATCAGAAATCATGGAATTCCCAAGGTAGAAGGATGTCATATTCAAATGCTAAAAGAAAAAGTCAACCAGGAAGTTTGTAACCAGCAAATCTATTTTTTAAAAATGAAGGAGGAATTAAGTTCATTCCAGATTAACAAAAAATCAGAGAATTCACTGCTGGCACATCTACCATACAGGAAATAATAGATGAAAAGCCTCTGACTGAAATTAAAAAAAAATAGACAAGTACATAAATTCACATGAAGAAAAAAATACTATTAAAGATGACTACATGGGTAAATATAAAAATAATATAAATATATTTTTATAACATTTTAATCTGATTTAAAGGGCACTACATAAAGCTATAATTATAAAATTGTGGTGATCAACTTATATAAAGATGTAATTTATATGAAAATAATAGTACAAAGCAGAGGTAGAGAGAACAAAGCTCTATTGCAACAAAACTTTTATTTACTATTGACTATTGACATTAAGTTGGTATGAATGTGACTGAGAATTTTTTAAGTTAATTGTAGTTTCCAGGACAACCACTAAAGAAAAAAAATACATATGTGTGTATGTGTGTAGTGTACAATATGTAAATGCATACATATATATAATATATAAAACATATATTTGTTATGTATGTATATATATAACAAAAGAATTATAATAGTATATTAGAAATTGTAAATATAACTCAAGAGATGATAGTAAGGGAAAAATAGAGGAACAAAAAGATATAAAAATTTTTGAAAGCAACAAATGACACATAAATTCTACCTTATTAGTAATTCCATTAAATGTAAATTTACTGGGACACCTGCATGGCTCAGTTGGTTAAGCAGCTGCCTTAGGCTCAGGTCATGATCCTAGGGTCCTGAGATCCAGTCCCACATGGGGCTCCTTGCTCAGCGGGAAGCCTCCTTTTCCCTCTGCTGCTCCCCCTATTATGCTTTCTCTCTCTCTCTAACAAATAAATCTTTAAAAAAGGGTAAATTTTCTAAATACTCCAATCAAAAGGCAGAGATTGGCAAAATGGTTTTTTAAAAAATGATATAACAGCTTGCTGTCTAAAGAGATTCACTTGAAATTCACTTGAGGTTTATTTGAGATTCACTTTTGTATCAAAGATACAAAAAACTGAAAGTAGGAGGATGGGAAAAGATACACCATAAAAATAGTAACCTAAAGAGAGCTGATACTATCAAACAAAATAGATCACAAGATAAAGACAGGTATAGAAGCAAGAGAAGTATATTTTATAGTGATAAAAAAAGGTCAGTCCTTCAGGAAAATATGACAATTATGCCCCTAAGAAAGAGTCTTAAAATACATGAAGTTAAAAATAAGAGATTTAAAGGAATAATTGACAGTTCAACTTCTGCTGAAAACTTTAACACTGCACTTCAACAATGGATAGAACAACTAGAATGAAGATCATAAAGGAAACAGAAGACTGGACCAGCACTATAAACCATATCTAATAGTAATACTCCATACAACAACAGCAGAATACACATTTACCTGAAATATTTTCCATAGTAGACATGTAATAGGTCATAAAACTGTCTCAGCAAATTTAGAAGGACTGAAGTCATTTATAGTCTGTTCTATAATCACAGTGGTATTAAAAATGGAACTCAGTAACAGAAGGAAAATTTGAAAACTCAAAATATATTGGAATTAAAGAACACACTCCTAAATAACCAATGAGTGAAAGTGAAAGGTCACAAGAAAAATTACAAAATATTTGAAATCAAGGAAAGAAAAACACAACATAACAAACCTTTTGAGATGCAGCAAAAACACTGCTGAAAAGGAAATTTATGTCTCTAAATGCCTATATAAAACAAAAAGGATTTCAAATCAATAATCTAATCTTCCACCTTAAGAAACTAGAAAAAATACAAAAACAAATTAAACCCAAGGCAGTGAGGAGAAAGGAAATAATAGTGCTGAGTGGAAATTAATGAATAGACAATAGAAAAACAGAGAAAAACCAGCACACCCAAAGTTCAACAAATTTAAAAAACTTTTAGCTAGGTGGACCAAGAGAAAAGAAAGACTTACATTATCAAAATCAGGAATGAAAGAAGAAACATCATTAATGACAGTAGTAAAATCAAAAACTATTATAAGGAAATCTAATGAACTACTGTGTTCCAATAAATTAGTTAATCTAGATTAAAGGACAAATTCCTAGGAAGACACAAACTATCAAAATCGACCCATGAAGAAATAGAAAATCTGTAAAGATGTGTAACAAGAGACTGAATTAGTAATTAGAAAAACTATCCATAAAGAAAGATCAAGTACTGATAGTTTTACTGGTGAACTCTATCAAACATTTAAAGAAGAATTAATACCAAATCTTTATAAACTTGTTCAAAAAGCAACAGAGGAGGTAATATCTCTTCTTCTGAAGTCAGTATTACCTTGATACTAAAACCAAAGACATCACAAGAAAAGACCTACATCTTTTATGAATATAAATGCAAAACCTTCAAGAAAATACTAATATATCAAATTTAGCAACATATAAAATAAATATATTATTACCAGGTGATTGTTATTCTAATAATGCAAGATTGGCTTAACATGCAAAATAAATATCATGTACCATATCAAAAAAAGACAAAAGCAAGATGACCATTTTAATAGACAGAACAAGTATTTGATAAAACCATCATCCTTTCATGATAAAAGCTTTAAAAAAAATAAGAAAAGAAGGGAAGTTCCTGAACTCAATAAAGGGCATATATAAAAACCCCACAACTAATATAACAGTTAAGCAGGAAAAATTGCATGGTTTTCATCTTGGATAAGGACAAGACAAGAATGTCTGCTCTTGCCTTCCTATTAAAAATTGTATTGGAGATCATAGCCAGAATCATCAGGCATGGAAAGCAAGTATTACATTACATTACAGTTCAGATTGGAAAGAAGTAAAATAATCTCTAATTACAGATGATATGCTTGTATATTAAAAATTCCTGTGAAATCCACACAAAAATTAGAACTAAAACCAATTTCATTTTTTTCACCCATTTCTCCCACTCCTTACCCTTCATCTCTGGCAATCAGAAATCTGTTCTCTGTGTCCATGAGCTTAGTTATACATTGTCTATGAATCTAAATATATATATTAGATTCCACATATAAGAGAGATCATATCATATTTGTCTTTGTGTTTCTGATTTATTTCACTTAGCATGATGCCTTTGAGATCCATGCTTGTCATTGCGAATGGCAAGATTTCATTCTTTTTTATGGCCAAGTGATATTCCATCCATTCATCTACTGATGGACATTTAAGTTGTCTCCATATCTTGGCTATTGTAAATAATGTTGCAATAAATATAGGGGTACATAGATCTCTTTGAATTAACATTTTAATTTTTTTCAGATAAATATCTAGAAATGGAATTAGTGGATCATATGGTAGTTCTATTTTTAACTTTTCGTTGAACCTCAATACTATTTTCCATTGTGGTCGCACCAATTTACATTTCTACAACAGTGCGCAAGTGCTCCTTTTTCTCCATATCCTTGCTTATTATTTGTACTATTTCTGATAATAGCCTTTCTAACATGCATGGTATCTCATTGTGGTTTTGATTTGCATTTCCCCCGATGATTAATGATGTTGAGCATCTTTCTATGTGTTTGTTGGCTATCTATATGTCTTCTCTGGAAAAATGTCTATTCCATTCCTCTGTCCATTTTTTAATTAGACTGGTGTTTTTGTTTGTTTGCTTTGCTGTTGAGTTGTATGAGTTCTTTATATATTTTGAATATATATGCCTAATAAATTTCAGCAAGATTGAAGATACAATGTCAACATACAAAATCAATTGCATTTCTATTTACAAGCTATAAGCAATCTAAAAATGAAATTAAGAAAACAATTCCATTTATAATAGCACCAAATAAATAAAAAAACTTAGAAACAAATTTAACAAAAGTTGAAGACTTGTCAAGACTGAAAACTATAAATCATTGTTTAAGAAATTAAAAAAACCTAAATAAATGAAACACAAAAGGAAACACAAGAGTAATTTCCCATAACCTGTTAGGCAATGTTTTTCAAGATATGACTCCAAAAGCACAAGAGACAAAAAAAGAAAAATAAAAAGAAATCAGACTCCACCAAAATTAGAATTTCAAATTAGCATTTCAAAGGACACATCAAGAAAGTGAAAAGGCAATCTATGCATGGCCCAATATACTTATAAATTACATATTTGATACGGCACTTGTATCCAGAAATATTAAGATCCATTACATCAAATTAAAAAATGGACTATATATTTCTCCAAGGATAGATAAAAGGCCAATAAGCATATGAAAAGATATTCATCATTATTATTCACTAGGGAAGTGCAAATCAAAACCTCAGCTGGATACTATTTCATACTCGGCAGAGTGACTAAATATCTGAAAAAGACAGAAGATAGCAAGTGTAGGCAAAGCTGTAAAGAAATGGGAATCCTCCTAAATTATCAATAGATTGTAAAAAAATGATGCAGCTACTTGCAAAGCAGTAGCGGTTCCTTAAAACATGACACATACACTTAGCCTAACAATTTGACTCTCAGGTAAACACTCAGGAGTGATAAAAACATATGTCCTTCGTAAAGGTTGAACATGAGTGTTAATAGTTGTATTACTGATAATAGCCAGAAAGTGAAAAAAATCCAGATGCCTGTCAACCGATGAATCAATAAACATGATGTGATTTGGTCATACAGCAGAATATCTTTTTTTTTTTTTTAACAAAAGAATATTAACTCATAAAAAGGAATAATGTATTTATATATGCTACAACATGGATGAAACTCAAACCATTATGATAAAAGAAAAAAAATCTCATTATGAAAACTGTGTATTATATAGTTCTATTTGTAAAAAATGTCCAGAATAGACAAATACAAAGAGACAGAGGGTATATTAGAAGAGACAGAGGTACATTATTATATAGGGGTTACCAGGAGCTGGGTGGGGAGGGAGAAAGACAGAATGACTACTAACAGGTACAAAGCTTTTTTGGGGGTGATGAAATATTTTTTTTTTTAAAGATTTTATTTATTTATTTGACAGAGAGATCATAAGCAGAGAGGCAGGCAGAGAGAGGAGGAAGCAGGCTCCCTGCTGAGCAGAGAGCCTGATGCGGGGCTCGATCCCAGGACCCTGAGATCATGACCCGAGCCGAAGGTAGCGGCTTAACCCAATGAGCCACCCAGGCGCCCCGGTGATGAAATATTTTTAAGTTGAATGGTGATGATGGCTGAAGAACTCTGTGAATATTGTCAAGAACACTGAATTGTATACTTTAATAAGTCAGTTTTATGGTTTGTGAATTATATTATCAATAAATATTTCATTAGAAAAGAGCAAAAAAGGACATAAATTGAAGGAAAAGAAACAATTGTATTTTATTCAAACTGCCCATCTCAGCTTTTTTGTCCAAAATTCTTAGAGAAAATGGCAAATGTTAAAAATAAAGAAAAATCTTCATGGGAATTTTTAGAAGTTTATTCAACTTCCTTTTACATTATTATTTACAGTTAGAGTGCCTTCAGCAAACTGTATGAATTTGTAAAGCTTGCCTAGCAACAGGCAGGGAAATAAAAGCTACAGTTCAACCTATGACAGAAGTACTAACGGTTAACTTTCAGATTTATTAGGTTATTTCTTCAATTTAACTGTTATAAAAAATAAAATTTATTTTCACACAAAACAAAATTATTCACATTAATGTTCCACTGCAAAAAGGAAAAGGAAATAAACAATTTGATAAGTTAAAAATCAACAAAGAAACCAAAACTACTTTAGGATGAGATGCTCTAAATATCTTCATTGTGAAGCAACAAAAAATTGGAATGTGACCATATTTAGACTGTCACTTACTTCTCTTTCATTGTAAATTATCTGGAATATAATTTACAGATTCAAATTACATTTTTAAGCTTTAAGGAAATAGCTTTCTTTGTTGTGAATCCCATTAAAATAGATAATGTTAATTGATGCATATTAGAGAGTGTGGATGTTCTTTTTTCCTACTGAACTTAAGTGTACATCTCTGTGCACTTAAAAAAATAGAATATACACACTAAAAGTAAAAATTCCACCAGAGAAACATCCATCTTATTCTGACCCATTCTGGTGTTGAACATTGAAAGGATTTAGATAAAAAGAGCAATATAAAATACTTAATAAAATAATATTTTATAGTTATATTCATGTAAATAAAACATAAACATCAATTTCATCTAGTTCATAATGCACACTCTCTCAGAGATACATTTTTAAAAACTTCTGGCTGATAATATATAGACCTCATAAATCATTGTGTATGTAGCATACTTTCTTCACTTTGTATGTTATAAAATTCATAATTTATGTTATTACCAAACACTAGGATTCTACTGAAACAGGGAAACTGAAAGGACTCCATTAAAAAAAAAAAAAAAAAAAAAAAAGCTGTTTATTTTCTTTGAAGCTTTTCCTGCTTATGTTCTTACTAGGACCTGCACCCATGCCATACACACACCTTAGAGAATAGATAACGTAAGTCCTCATTATAAAGGTCAAGGAGTTAACACCTTCTTTGGAGTCTTCCAGCAAATAGGTAACACCTAAGGAGTGACCAGGTGAGGTCTGCATGAATGTTCTCAGAGACCACAGACTCCAAACACCTTGACACCAAACCCCCTGATTCTAGGGCACAAGTGATTTAGGGAGGACACCTGAGCCCTTGTCCTTGTGTGACCAGTTCTTGGATGCCTGAGAAGACACATACACCAGAACACCATTCTCAATAAAAACTCCAGATCCCCAAGCAAAGATCAAACTCTCCTTTCCTTTCTGAATCTCCCAATCTATAAGCTTCAAAACCTTCTGTTCTCACTTCCTCTCAGCTTGCACTTGATTTCTATCCTGCATGAAGCCGAGGATTTTCTTAGCTGGTTCTGTAGGATCCCCTCTGGGTGCTTGGAACCAGCATGCCTGCCTCACTGTAATAAAAGAAAATCTTATAGAGTAGCAACTATAAATTATGATAGCTTTTATTCATTTGAATATAAAATAAGAAAAATCAATAATTCCCCCCCAAAAAAACCTTTATAATTTATTTCAAAGGGTGTTAATTTGAATCCCATCAAGTCACTAGTATCTCAATAATTGCTTGTTTATTTTTATATATTTTTTCATATAAATACACAATTGGTTATTATTTAATTAATTAACATTAATGTTATGCCAATGCATAACATCGGTGACCTTTTGTCCAGACTTTGGAGGCTGTTAACATTCTTACATTCTTTTTGAGGACAATGAAATAGAGCCTGAATCAGAGTCTTTTCTCATCCCTACTTTGCTGATTTCAACCATTAGTGTCTATTCCTAAGAATGGTACTTGAGCTCTGGAACTTCCTGATGTTTCTTTCACATGCAGTAAGGAATTATTTAAGAAACATAACTTCAGGGGCACCAGCGTGACTCAGTTGGTTAAACATCTGCCTTTAGGTCATGATCCTGGGGTCCTGGGATCAAGTCCCACCTTGCGCCTTTGCTCTGCGGGAAGTCTGCTCCTCTCCCTCTCCCTCCCTCTGCCCCAGCCCCTTCATGTTCTCTCTCTCTCTCTCTCACACACTCAAATAAAT
This sequence comes from Enhydra lutris kenyoni, assembly GCF_002288905.1. Lineage (NCBI taxonomy): Eukaryota > Metazoa > Chordata > Mammalia > Carnivora > Mustelidae > Enhydra > Enhydra lutris. The sequence continues at coordinate 78,741,277 of NW_019154087.1, forward strand.
AAATAAAATCTTAAAAAAAAAAAAAAGAGACATAACTTCAGTATTAGAACTTCATATCAGAGTATATAGCATGTAACTCAGGTGGCTCTTTTGGTTAGGGGTGACCAAAAAAGTATTTTCCAGAGTCTCAGCACCTGCACTATGCCTGCGCAGTCTTGTGTAATGGCTCTGTGATCATCATTATAAAATTACTTCCATACCTGTTTAGATAGAAGGGAAGTAGTGCTTGGAGGTGACATAGGTATTTAATACTTACTGGTATGTCACAAAACCAATTTCCTGATAATATTATACCCATGATATCACTAGACACTATTTTGCTGGTATTTTTTTTTCAAAGTTTCATAATGAAAGATAAGATGACTTCTTAGACCTATTTTTACTATCATTTTAAATCCTCAGCTAATACTGAAAAAAATAAACCAGAACCTTTATCAACTTGTAGAAGATTAAGGATGTTGACAAAAAGGGTTAAAATTTTGGAGTTTTGTAAATTTACATGAACTTTCTGAGGCATACTAATGAGACATATACATATTTATGTCTCAGGGGGTTAAGTTTGTTTGGAAGAAAACATGTATGCATTATGATTTATATGGTATAACAAAATATTAATTCAAGGAGACTTTATTTGCTGAAGTAAAAAATAAGAAATCTACCTGTATTAATATGTCCATTAAAATAAAAGATTTAGCACAATCCCTACCCTAACTTCTTGCATGTAAGTCAGAACATTGGGGTATTTTTTTTTAAATAGAGCTGAATGAAATTAATTAAGTTATATTAACAACACATAGGAGCATTTTAAAACACAGTTTAAAACAGTTTTTTCAACATAGATCATATGCAGAAATACAAATGAGAAGCTTACACCCTTATCAGTTATCACCTCAAGAAAACTTGTCCATCTAGTGGCCTTTTAGGGAAATTCATTATTTGATAAATTTACCAAGGTCTAATGAATGACTGAGCTGTACGACCTCTGAAACTCAGCTGTCACCAGATCTCAGCAAAAGGTTCAAGTTAATCATTAATGATGGTGAGCACCTAGAAATGAAAATAGTCACATCCTCATAAATATCTTTTTTTCACCCTCACAGGAAGGCCAGAATGGGAAGAAAATAACCAGCCTATTTATTAGTCAACACACAGAAACAAATACCATGGGTATCAAAACACTAGATACCCACAGGAATAGAACTTCCATTCCCTCCTTCGTTTTCTCTCTTGAAATGAAAGGTATCAAAAGAAAAAAAAAAGCACTGTTATCTGTACACAGTCAGGTCTCACATGTATGGGCATCCTATTATAAGGGGCTTTGCTCCTTTCTGCTAGGAACAGTGGGGTGTTAATTTTAAAGCTTAAATCTCAGAAACTAATTCTAATTCCTTAATGAAAACCTCACAGAAGCCTTCATGTACTGGGTGTAAATTGAGAACTCTCTTGTCTCTTCAATTCATCTACACATAGTAATCAAACAGTTAACATCTGAAACTGCCAAGGTGTTAATTTTTTTATTTTAACCCTACGAAAAGCAGAAGGAATATTATATGTCTTTATAAAAGAGACAACCTAAAAATACGTCAAAATCTGTCAATAGGGCAATTACAAATATATTATTCACACTCTTAATTTAATGAATTTAAAGAGTTATAATAGCTTTTGTAGTGTGTATCCTTAGATAAATCTACCAGACTTAGCAAACACTATAGTAGGATAAAAGATTTGAAATTTTTATCTGAAATTCAAATTTAATTAATATACTGTGCTTAACCTGTCAGCCAGATCCATACAAAGACACTTACTAGAAAACTATATACAAGTAATTTCTATACGACCTTAAATAATATGGTTATGGAATATAACCTTTAGTAACCAGAAAGGGAAAAAAAAATCAGAAAATCTCCCATAAACCATAACAATCACCAAAAACACATGCTGTCAAATTATTTCATATTTGCCACTAGCTGGTTTCAAGCTGAAATGAATGCAGATGAATTGTAGCTTTTTCTTCAGTGATATAAGGTTTATCTCAGTTTTTGACAGGGCCTTACATAACAAAGCTCCTAATGGAAGCGGAAATTGTCTTCAATTATACCCGGTGTCTGAAGGTGGGTCAGCCTAGCTTTTTAAGCTCTTAAAATGTCTCTGATTTTTGTCAGGGTTACCAAATTAATAGCACGCAATGAACCTTTGTCCTTACTTAAAAGTTAAAACTTGGAGGAAGGCACTACATACATTATGATTTTTTTTAAGCTTTCCCATACTGTTTGGAGATGAAATCACAAGTTTATGCCTAAGAAGGAATTTTAAGAAGAAAAGGACAAGGATTGGAATTAAGATGCACGGCAACTGCACTAAGAGTTCTGGCATCTGATTTCAGAAATGGATGGGGACGTTCTTAAATTCATGATTTATTAATTTATTTAACAAATATTAATTAAGCCTCTGCTATTCTATATCCTAGGCAGGAGGGACCCAGCAGTGACAAAAACAGGCAACTGTGTTTACCCCCAAGTATCTCCTAGTCTAATGTGGGGAAATAGGCCTAAATATGCTACTTGAATTAGAATAAAAGCTGTTTTAAAAGAAAAAGTTCTCTATGTTTCTTTTTCACACATATATGAACTATATAATTTATACTTATTCATAATATATAAAATATATATTACATATGATACATAATTACACAAATATATCTATAGATTTATTTCATTCTATTCATTAATTGAGCATTATTATTGTATCTTTTTAGTTTCATCTGATTAGGGATAATCAGGTAGGGACATATTCTTCTGTACACTTTTTATTTAAAATTCTGAATCTTTGTATATAACATCAGACCAAATATATTCAACACATGTTATTTTCTTCCCATGCCATGCTATCCTGCCACTGAAACTCAGTGTTAAAGGAAGAAATGCTATCTTCTATCAAATAGAAACAGATTCATGCTCTTAGAATTCAAAATGCCTAGAAATCAAAAATTTTTCAATTGTAATAAGTAGAACTTATTTTGTGTTTAACATGAGGCTCCTCTGACATGGACCTGGGACAAGTTCTGACCCTGATTTTATTAAATCTACTATATTCTGCTTTCTTGAAATTCTCTCATCTTGGAAAGATCAAATAAATATTCAAAATAATTAATACCACACCTTAAATTACTTACAAGCTCTCTCAAATGGGAGAACCATGTAAATGGGCTTATGAGTTTGTGATATTTGGAAATCATTATTGCAAAGATGGAGTTTGTTCCTGGAAACCCCAATACCTCTGACATAAGTCAGTATTGTGATGTAGCAAAGTTTTCTATTCTGCAGACTCTCTCAATCACTTCAACTAATTAAAGGAACTGAAGAAATAAACTCACCTAACTGGTGAACCTATTTTCATACATCTAATTTTAAAGAACTGAATGATTTCTATTTCCATGGATGAATAAATGAGTGAACATAAAGACTGACTCAACCAACAATAATTTTAGGATATGACCCGGACTCAGAAAAAAAAAAAAGATAATCTTCATCTTCAAAGAGCTCATTAGCTGGTAATAGGCAAAGATATAAACTCATATCCAAATAATGTGGAAACTGCAATGATATTGACTCAGACTATTATGATCGTAAAGAGGAATCACTCCAAAGGTAGTTGCCAACAACTGTTATAGACTTCTATGTGCCAAGCACTGTCCAAGCACTTTACACATACATATTCACTTTAATACTTACAACCCCCGTATGAGATGGGTACTATTACCCCCATTTTACTGTTGGGGAAACCGAGTCACAGGTTTTTATTGTTGTTTTGTTTGTTTATTTTAAAGTAAGCTTTTCAAACAGCCTCCCATATAACCATATAACCTGACATGGTAGGTTTTGAAGGAAATCAGGCTATGGGGTTATACTAGTTTTAAAAGATAGAATAAAGGGCTCAGAAGGAAAGGAAGTATCACAGAGATGCATTTCAGGTAGAGAAAACAGGCTTTTAAAAATCACAGGGGCAATAAATATATGCTGTGTGTCAGTGTGGCTTTGTCGTGACAAAAATTACAAGATGGACTACAGAGAAAGATGAGCTCGAGAGCTAATTAATAAAGGGCCTCTGAAGAAGAGTGCACTTCACTTGACATGTTAAGGGTGGGGATTTTTTTAGGCCTTCACAAAAGGGAGGTACTTTGAACAGAGGCCCTTTGTAATTATAATTTTTTAAAATAGTTTTAATTTAAATTCAATTAATTAACACATAATGTATTATTGGTTTCAGTGGTATAGAACTGTGATTCCTCAGTGTTATATAATACCCATTACATCATGTGCCCTCCCCAATGTCCATCAGCCAGTTACCCCATCCCTCCACCACACTCAACCTCCAGCAATCCTCTGTTTGTTTCCTATTATTAACAGTCTCCTATTTTGTCTCCTGTTCTGGTTTCATCCTGTTTTATTTTTTCCTCTCTTCTCCTATGATCTTCTGTTTTGTTTCTTAAATTCCACATATTAGTGAGATCATATGATAATTGTCTTTCTCTGATTGACTTATTATACTTAGCATAATACAATTTTTAATAGTAATTATACAGCTTCAGAATCATCTACATAAAATCATAGAGACACCAAAAGCCTATGTATGTTTGTTCTTTGTAAAAGTTTAGAGGATCTTTCCACCACTGTGCTATATCTATTCAAAGGTAACAGTTTTATGAGGATTGATGGAGGGAGGTGGGCAGGTGGGCTAAATGGGTGGTGGGTATTAAGGAAGGTACTTGTTGTGATGAGCACTGGGTGTTATATGGTTATATGTAAGGGATGAGTCACTAAATTCTATACCCGAAATGAAAAAAGAAAGAGAGAAAGAAAGAAAGAAAGAAAGAAAGACAAACAGAGAGAGAGGGAAGGAGGGCAGGTAACAATTTTAAAGGGAAGAAGCAGTTACCTATTTAATAATTTCTAATAATCTAAAACGCATAGATACTAATTCTGTACTCGAATTTGTCAGAGATAGAATTAGAGGTCATCTATTTCAATTCTACCCTTTTATAGCAAAAACAATAATGGACAAAACTAGTTGAGCGCTTACTTTGCACCCACTCCAGTTCTAATTGCTTTCCATGTAGAAACCCAATTTCCCAATGAGTATATGATAAGTGAGATAACAAACTTGTTCATGGTTACAAAGCCAGTAAAGGTAAAGCCACAATTCAAACCCAGGATGATGCCCAAATAACCTACTTAACCACCACTACTCACTACAGAGAGAAAAAAAAGGGGGAGCCCCTTGCTGATATGTCTGGTTGGTTATCAAAATGAAACATGACCCAGTGTCCCTTCCTCAAACACCCTGCCCCATGTCCTGCCCCTTTTGACTCACTGTTGTTAAAATAGTTAACTACATTTTCAGACACCAAAATGAGGAACTTGCTGTTATTATTCATCATGCAATGTCTTGGCAAAAGCTTACCCTGGGTTCAATTTTGACCAAGTATAGCACCAACCGTAACCCATAAGCATTTTCTCAGTCCTACGAGGTATGAAGGCCAGCACTAATGTGAGCTGTTGAGGCAATTTTTTTTTCACTGTGCGCACTGGACTTCAGCAACTCTGTAGATTTTCCCTGATCTTAAAATGGGAAGCAACTTAAAGAATTTGAAAAGATTATTTGCTGTATCTCTTACTGTGATGCCTTAGAATGTCTCTTGCTAGAAAAGCAACTTCACCATACTAAATCATCAGAAACACTCTTGACCTACAGTGTCAAAGGCTCTAAGTTTAACATAAAGTATTACTTATTTTGCAGTATAGACGAAGACAGTTTTCCCTAAAATTAGCAGAGTGGGTGACCATTTTAAATTCTGAAGTAGGTACAAACAAATTCTAGATATAACAAAAGGCCATCATTTCTAAAACTTGAAATGTGTTTGGCAGTGGTTGATCATCTGGTGTCGATACATTAAACCACAGAGTATGTTAGCTCTGTTTGATCACAAGGAGAGAGGTGGGGGAGAAAATTAGGTTATGGGCCAAAGAAATTGAATGCAAGTTTCTATACAGGACTTGAAGTAAATACCTCTGGCCTGCAAGAGAATTCAGTCTTTGACACCCAGACTTCAGGTGCATTCTTTCGTACACCAGATTTGCCTTCTTTTGGATGACAGTCTTATAAATGGAGTTGCATTTTAATTGGGTGTCCACTGCTATTCTCTTACAAATTCTACCTACTGGTAATATTCCAGTTTCTTCTAAGAACAGCACAATCACAAGCAGTTCTGAAGTAGGGCATTCAGTCAAGTACAGGCATCTTTCTAAGTCCCCTGTCCTAAGTGAAGTCTACCACATGATTCCCCTGTGCTTGGTGATTCAATTTTGTAAACTGATCATCAGTTCCCTGATCACTAGTAAATGTGGACTTATTATAACTTAGTGACAGTGCTATTCATTTAGGAGGAGCAAGCCATCTGTACCCTACAAATTAAAAGAGTTAGAAGGAGCTCCTTTAAAATTCTGATTTACTATACCGCACATAGGATACTTCAGAAATCTGTCATGTCACTGTAGATGAAAATGTAGTTTACTAGATATCATATGGCTAAAATCAAGGTAGTCATCAAGTGGACCTAATTTATTGGTACCATAGGCCGGCTGTAAGAAAGCACTCCCATAAAAAAGATGAATTCACTTTAGAATACATACATCATTTAGGAGCTTACAGCTTTCAGTATTGCCATTTCGGCTTATTGTCGACCGCTTAAAAGCTGCAGACATTTAAATATAGACTTGGATCTTGGGGATTATACATCCCTGACTCTGCTCATCAATATGACCTCCTATGATTCATAAATCTTTTTGCAGTGAGGAGCCTATGTGGTTTTAGAAAATAAACACTCCATCTAGGGTCTGGGGTAATTCATCAGGACTGCCATGCCATTTTGCTGTCTTTAGGGCTTCATACTGATGCGTAGGGATCTTGAGTAAGGGACAACACACAAGGCTGGCTAGCAAAAACAGTATGTCAGGGATTCCCAGAAGCTCACCATACCACTGCGAGTCATCTTGTTAGGACATCTTTTGGACTCCGCTTGATTTCCATTTCAGTGGAGCCACCTTTACCCATGCATGCCTCACTTTTCATAGAGAAATGTGATTAAGGTGCACATGCAGGCTGCTTTGTGTCAAGCAATCTGCAGTAATCTCAGATGTTTATAGGCATGACCCGAACAAGCTACATGCCCTCTACCTGGGATCCAAGGAGCTGTGTGACACATTGGGTTTCATGGGATATTAAAGTAAGGTCACTCCTGTAGGAGAAGGAAGTTCTGGGTCTAAGAGAAACTGAACTTGGAAGTCATAGCTCACACTGGGAAAATGTTTGATGAATAGTTAAATAAATAGTTAAACCTGTGCTGACTCACAGTACTTAAGGCATCTCTTATTACTTAAAACATACAGCTGCAATTACTTTAAAATTTTTCCAAAAATCAAAAACAAGTACATTCAATTTTGGAAATGAAAATTTGTCTTTTTTTGCATACAGACATTTTTTTTTGTCTGACTCAAGTCTTGGGAATTTATTTCCTTCATCATCACTTCATGAAGATTATTCATGGTTAAATGATAAATGTTGCAATTTCTTTGAACATGTAGCAATGGTTTAGATCTTCAACCTGAACTTATTCAAAACAATCATGGATAATCCTGCTATCTCTTCTCCATATTGGGTGACTTATTTTTCCCATCCTTTCTAGTTTAGAGAGATTTTCTTGAGTAAAAAAAAAAAAAAATGAAATTATTATCTTGTTGTTTCTGTAATCTCCTTTCATATCTAATCCTTTCTAGGTTTCCAAAGCCTATAAATAGCAGAGCTAGGACTTGAATTCAAAACTCTCCCAACACCTACACTGTTAACTACTCACTATATTTCTACCTGTCCTGTGAGTTTATAAATTTCAAACTCAATAGTGTAAAATACATAAATATTTCCTTTTCTTCATAGAGTCTTCAATTTATTTTCTAAGAAGCAGTGTTTCAACCTGGCAAAACTAGAGGGGGGTAACCAATCTGAAAAAAACTCTGCTGCTTAACTTTGATTTCAAACCCCAAATATCCCCACTAAGTTGGAAATGGCCTTCATAATCCTTCAGAAACATAGGTAGAAGTTAAAATGATAAGTTACAGAGCTAGAATTTATTCAAGATAGAAAATTCAGCTTTTTTTTTTTTTTTTCCACTGCCTTCTACAGCATTGGGGTCAGGGTTTTCTGTTCTGTGAGGGCAGCCATTAGTTTTTCAAGAAACGTATATATATTCCATATAGAGTTCTTTACCAGGTTTTAGAGGAGAAGGCAGGAAAAAAAAAAAAGGAAAAAGAAGTGATGTTTATCCAACTGGTGTAATCTAATGGCAGATATTTGCCCAGTCATGTCTTCTTTCATCCTAGCTTCTGTCTGTCCCAAAAAGACTCGCAACTTTTGGGAACATTTTGCACAAGTGTAGCACTTGGCGGTCTTGCAAGTGTCTTGGCTTCTACACAGTGAAGCGACTTTTATAGACTACTGAACTCTGGAGTGATACATCATTCAGAGGACCTATGGGAGGCCAGCCTAAACCCCACTCACTAACCTCAATTAGTTCTACTTTACATCAGCCTGTAAGGCTAAATGAAGCATATTTATGTTTTATGGCCCATCTGACTATGTTGTGAGCCTTTCAGAATGTTAGAAACACTGTTTTCTCTAGGAGGGACGCTCTGATTGGCCCCCTGTAATCCTAGAAGGCCATTATGAATATTGGAATTTGTATGTTCAAGTCATTCATTATTATTCTCATGAATTCTCCATTCCAATTCTTGTGTGTACACAGTGAAATGATGGTTTCTATTATGATCCTGATCCTAAGGCAAAAAATAGGGTAATAAATTAAATTCAATTATCTAGAGTGTCTACATAATTGTAGTACAGTTCTATTAAATTAAATATAGTTATCAGAATGGTTCCAGTTTCTCAGAATTAGATGTTTGAGAAAACTCAGTGAGGAAACCTGTATAGCTAAGCACAAAATCCATACATTTTAGTTTTGTCTGGCATTTATTTAAGCATATAAAATTGACCTAGTGTGGGACCCAGGAGGTCACCCTTCTGAGTCTTCATTCATTCACGTATAAAACGTTACAATGATACCATGTCACTTACAAATTCCTTCATTTCAATGACCCTATCACTCTAATGTGGAATTGTTCCTCAGTTGATATAAAGCGTTTATTTTTTTAAATTTTTAAGAATTTTGTTTAAAGATTTTATTGATTTGACAGAGACAGAGGCAGTGAGAGAGGGAACACAAGCAGGGGGGTAGTGGGAGAGGGAGAAGCAGGATTCCCACTAAGCAGGGAGCCTGATGCAGGGCTTGATCCCAGGACCCTGAGACCATAACCAGAGCTGAAAGCAGATGCTTAATGACTGAGCCACACAGGTGCCCCAAAACATTTAATTTTTATTAAAGTTTTATTAAAATATGTTTCATAAACACGCATGCACTTGATGTTTAAAATCTGTCAGCCTATCAAAGACCGTGACTGTTTAGAGACTAATAATTTTCTAAGTAAATGTTGTAATTTAAGATAAAGGAGTGTGAAAAGGAGTACAGGAAATCTCATTTAGAATGGAGTCGAAAATGTTCGAAGTGGGCACTGTCACTAACATGCCATTGGTTGAGGCTGCATAACCAGCAGGAAGAAAAAAGGTAAGAATTATCTTGAGAAGGGTGGACAATTTTCACATAGCAATTTCATTTCCTGCTTTTAAGAAAAAGAAAGAATATCTCTAAATGCCCCAGCAACAACCCAATAACCACACTTACAGCCAATGAGAAAACACCACAAACCCAAACTCTTGTTTCTCTCCAATGAACTTTTGTTTAAAACAACCCACATCAGTTTCCTCCTAAAACCTAATAAAGACTGACCTTCCTTTTGTCTCTTCAGAGTTGCCTATGGTTTACCATTGTTGTCTTGTCCTGAATTGTAATTCTCTTGCTATTCCCAAATAACTCATTTTGTTAGAAAAGTAACTGGTTATTTTATTTTTAAGGTTGACAGGAGGAAATATTTGTGCTTTTTTGCATTGTGTCAATGCAGTGATTTTCTTAAAAATTAAGAGCAGATGAATATTTAGACATCAAAAAGAGCTGCTTGAAATACTGAACACTGTATTATTAAAACTCACCAACTGACATTTGCTGACAAGAGGAATAATCATAAAACATAACCATTTATTTCATCAGAGAAAGTTATGTCTGCCCAAGATCTGAGGCCCAACATCCATAAAATGGTTTCATACAACTGACATCCTACTCAAAACAGCTGTCTGCAAGGAAAATAAATGGGATTTAATCTGCCATAAAATGAATTGCACAATTTATTTTTCTTGAGGAAGTCATGCCTTTGTGACATCGGCGAGCTGTAACAGTTTTGCTTTGAAAAGGAGCATCTCTTTCTATGCCAACCCCAGATTAATTCAACCATGTGGAGTTTTCCTCCAGAAAAAGCAGATCGGCTTATCCAGAACCTGGTGATGGGAGTTGCCATCCTCTACCATCAAAAGCACTGATTTCAAACATGAGCCCTACATAATCGTTCAATCGGAGATAGATAAGTTTTAAGATGCTTAGTTATTAAGGATGAAATATGTAAAATTAATGTCCTACATTAATAAACTTAATGTCCTACAAAAACCCGACTATTTCATATGCTTCAAAATAATATTTAAGGAGAGAACAAAACTGCAAGAGAACAAAATGATAGTTAGAAAATGACAGGTAGCTGAGCCTTATCTTAAAAAACCTTAAGAGAGACTCATCAAGCAAATATAAGTACTTATTGTCCCTCCCCTTCCCCCCAACTGACTAACTACTCTATAGGGGTATTTTAAAAGACATCTCACAATAGAGGTATGGTATGGTACGGCCATAGTTTTAATTTGTTTAGCCCATTCATTTAAGTACACAAAATATTTTTAATGACAAAAGGAAAGAAAGCAATAACAAAATTTTCAGGTGTGAAATTTTTTCTAATATTATATGTGATCTCTATCATATAGTACAACCAGACAATGAACCTTCGGTTATACCTCTTCTTTCTACTATATGTTTTCCAAAACACTTATTTTTGTGTTCAAAATTAGCCTAAAAGTGTTTCATTCTGATGACTACATTCTCACAAAATATATTCTCACATTCTACAGTGGAACATTTTAAAAATAGTTTTTGTTAAAACTAACCACATAAAGTATCTATTTGAATGGAAGTTTCCACAAGCATACCTTTGTAAATTAAATATAAATCCTGCTGAAACTGAAATTAATTTAATCAAATTTAGATATATCATGACTTTCCTTAGAGGAGAGAAGAATAGAGACCCCATAAGAATCTTTTGCAGTGCTCCGAACCTACCAGGACCAGTGTTATAAAGGCTAATTCATACAATTCATTAAGAATAAGATATGCCTTTAGAGTATGTCAAGGTCCTTTTATTTTAGTCTGCAAAATAAGCACCGACTTAAAATAGGCTTCCACAAGAAAAAATAACGGATTCTAGTAGTAATCGTGAGGACTGTAAATGTGTGCATAACCCTCAGTAACGTTCCTGAAAACTGGAGAGTTTATTCACATTTGCTATACAGAAGAAAAAGGACACCACAAAATGCTACTTCAAACATTTAGGCAAAGGTGAAGCTCAACAAGAATATGCAATTCTCATTAGCTTTGTCAGATAAACTGTTTACTTAGACGTGGACATCATGTGAGATTGGATTTTTAATTTAAAAGTAGAGAGATAGAAACCCCAAAAGTGTTTTGCCTTCCCTCATAGATTCTACCAAAGCATATTCTGCCACTGATGGGTAACACTCATATTTTATGAACACAAAAAGATTTTTTTATGAGTTAATTTTGTATTTTGTAACTTCCCAAATTTACGCTTGTAGGTTAGAAGCTCATCTTCCTCTGACCTTGAGAACACATTGCTGTTTGACATCCATATTTAAGACCCTAGGATACGGTGCCACTCTGTTTTGATTCCCTTTCAACCACAAACGTTAAACTCACTGGTAAAATGGAACTGCCTTATTAAAATTATACACTTCACCATAATGCAACATGATATTTAAATTTATCATCAGAAATCAGAACGGCTTTCTTTTAGTTCGTTAGCAGGTGATGCTAAATTTCTAAACAGAAAAATATACAGTTGTATTTTACAACATTTCTTAGTTCCTGCTCCTTATTAGTATTTAATATTATATTTTTCTTTTAAAGTACAATTATCCTTACAATTTAAAATATGAATATCAAATCTAAACAATTCCAAGATTCATCACAGTGACTCACTCTCAATAAATCTGAGATATAAAAATTGCACGTCTCATAGTCTAGTGGAATATCTGATGGAATACCAGCCCTAAAACATTTTTGTTGACTGTCATCTCAGAATCTTTATATGCACTTTAGTGTTAGTATTTTATCATATAAAATAGAAATGCACTATCATTCTCTATCTATTTTATGACCTTTCACACTGATATCTTCCAACTTCAAATAGTTGTAAAACGTGTGCTAACTGATTTGTCTGCTTAGGGAAACTTTCCTTAATGCACACTTGGAGACTACCTGAGTAAAATAGAACCAAATTCAAGACTCATCATTACCATTTGTGAAGTGATTTAAAATATTCACACCATTTTAAAGACATATAAACACGTTCAACCATGCAAAGAATTGGAGATTTTTATGGTGATGTGGATCTTTACAGCAATTGCTTTGCTATTGGTTGATCATATGTATTTTTCTATATAAATATTTGTATATATATGTTATATATATATGTGTGTGTGTGTATATATATATATATATATATATATATATATATATTTCTTTTCTACTTCCTGAAGTTGGCATGGGAATTATTGAATGATTCCAAAGCAAAATAGATCTATAAAATGTTAGGAAAAGGAGGAAAATTGGCAAGAGAGGGAATAATGGTAATAACCTGAAATTAAACATAAAATGCTATAAAATGAATTCATCAGAAGGCAGAGCAAATGTCTATAAATTTGTGGAAAATGCCAAAATCTATGAAAGAAATGTAATGATAAATGTAAAACTAATATCTAAAATAATGTGGAAATAATGCTATCGGACTTCCATCCCAAAGTTTCCTTGATGATTTATAAACCCAATATCAATTTTACACTAAACAATAAAAACAGATAGAAAAATTTATTTATAATAATGTACACAAAAACCAGGAAATTTTAAAAATTATACTATTTACACATTCATACTACTCATATGACTTGAACCCTAATTTTGAAATACATGAAAGTTTCTCTGAAGCTTTGATTTGCATTAAGAAGTACACAAGGATTGGGGCGCCTGGGTGGCTCAGTGGGTTAAAGCCTCTGCCTTTGGCTCAGGTCATGAGCCCAGGGTCCTGGGATCAAGCCCCGCATCGGGCTCTCTGCTCGGCAGATAGCCTGCTTCCCTCTTTCTCTGCCTGCCTCTCTGTCTACTTGTGATCTCTGTCTGTCAAGTAAATAAATAAATAAATAAAAAAGAAGTACACAAGGATCATGTTGACGTAACGATTCTGATACATCTGGAAGGGGCCTGAGATTCTGCATTTCTAATAAGCTTCAATGTGGTGCTGATGTTTCTGGTCCATGGACCACACACTGGGACAAAAGGATTTAAACTATCTGCAGAAAAGTACCCTGGATTTCTTCGACGTTGTTGGCTTTGCTAGGTTGGGAGGATAGTTTCTAGTCTTTGATTTTCCCTCTAACTTGTACATGGAGCATAACAGGTCTTTTTGAAATTGAAACACTCAACTCCTACCCTTCCTGACCAGGCACTTTGGCACAAGCGGGGGCAAGAGAGAGTGTGTGCACCTGCTTTGAGTGTGCGTGCACCAGTTTTGCATCTGTTTGCAACTGTTGTAACGTCATACTTGCATTAAGGGAAGGGTGTCAGCAACTCTCCTGTGACTATCCTAATGTGAACTTGGATTCATCTAAGCACACAAAGTTTAGAGAACTGTCAGGTTCAAATACGCCCTATCTCTGAGGGTAAGCCCCAGTTTATTTCACACATTTCAACATTTTCCATGTGGATGCTGTTAAGGTTGCCTGGAATGTGGAGATAAGCCCAGGATTAGTCCTGCTTTAAAGTCATCATGAAGCCTTGTTATAGGCCTCAAGTTAAGTTGTTAAATGTATTTCTGAGAGCTTACTGGAAAAAAAATAATCACATTCACTAAATTTGGTAAGCTTCAGGTAGCGAAAACATAGTGTCGTTGTTGAAAACTTACCTGCAGGCTTGTACCTTCATGTTTCTGTAGACAGAGGGCTTCTGATGGGAGGCTAAAACAACATTCTGTTTACCAAGCTTGCTTTAGGAAGATTATCTAAACTGAGGAACTGCTGGAGAGGGCATGCACCTGTGGGGTTTTTGTTTTTTGCTTTGTGTTGTTTCATTTTGCTTTTTCTTTATAACTGGGTCAACCCTACTCAAGCAGATTTTTAAAAATCACTTTGTAATATTCACAATTATTCTATAATTATGAAATACTTTAGCATTTTTTTCTCTATTGCTATGAAAACAACGACTACACAATTTGGGAACTCTGAATTCCAAGTGATATTAAACTGATAATATTAAAACAGCTAACATGTTGGCTCTTTTTTTTTTCTTTTTTATTTCTTTGCATATGTAGCAATTCTATTGACCTAGAGGACATAAAATATAAGGCAATAATATTTAATTTAGTCTTGTCAAAATTTTATTGCCTTTGGCAAAAGGACATTGCAGAATATCCAGAAAAGCTCTAATGCAAAGGTGTTTAGCTGAATACTGACCACACCTAAAATTGGAATATATTTCTGGAAATAAAGTGTAACATTTCAGAAATAATTTCCTAAAGGAAACAAACAAAACAAAACAAGACAAAACTATCTTTCTATACTTTAAATTTTGTCTGACCTGCTTAGTTTGATTTTTAGAGAATTGGTGAAAAAGACCCTACATGTTGCAGGCTTACAATTTCTGGGTTGTCCAAAAAATGTATAAATATGCTTTAAAGTATAATAATTTTAACAGCATGTGCAGAGATAACATCAGAATAAAAAGGAGTAACAAAACTTCTCTTAGAGTCTCTGTAAATAAGAGATGTTCTAAGATATCTTCCTTCTCTTATAATGGAGAAAAGAAATTTGAAAAGAATTTTGATAAAAACTCATGTAAGTCCCCTCATGTGATATAAGGAGGTAATGCGTTCTTTTTCTTCTCCTTTTGATGAACCTCTAGAATGTAATTTTTCTTCCACATCTGTAGTAGTTTGCTTGCTTATTGGTAAAATTTGATTTTTTAAATGTCAAAGAGGTCCTAATTTTTCTAATGTGTTATGAATCACCACAATTGGTCTTCACATGCCCTCTGACTTCTATTGGTTCTGGAGAGGATAGATGATAGGTAGATGATAAGAGAGAGAGAGAGATATAAGATAGAAATTCTTGTGGAATATATTTGATTAAATTGAGAGGATCCCCACAAAGAAATATGGAGACCATTTATATTATAGTAGTAGGGGAATATTTGATGAGTAGAAATCAATAGTTGAGAGCAAATACTCTCCTTTGCAGTGCACCATTCACTCAGCAATCCAAGGCAGCTTTCCATCCTGACCTCTCTTTGAGGAGTTACTTAGATAACTAAGGACTTATCTCCATTTTGATTAAAAAAAAAAAAAAGATTGAGACACAGAATTCATTAACCTGATGTCATACAGTTAGTAGTTGGTGTTGGCATTCTAACTTGTATTCATCATGTTAATGTTCTGTATTTCCCATAATTCAGAAAGCAGGACTGATGCTTCTTAGGTCCACAAAACCCCTCATATTCCATCAGATGAAATTTTAAAAATCTGAAACAAAAATCTGGAAGAACAATCTTTCTTATTCCTTGCAACTTTAGAATTATGACATATTCTAAAAGATTATAAAAGTATTTTTATCACTTATTTCTTCCAAAGTTTATTTTTACACATATCAATAGGTTAACATAATGAAAAGCAATATTCAAAAACTTTTAACCTTTTGAAAGTTTAATGTTTATAAAATATATTTATAATTTTATGTTTAATGTTCATAAAATAATATATTCAACTTGATAGTTCATAGGAATAGAATCTCTAAATTAAAGACTTACCAAAACTTTAAAAATCATTGTTATCCTTAACAATGTCTAATAGAAAAGTCAAAATCACCATTACTATCCCAAATAATCCTTTTTCTGTTGTCCTACTTCTCTTACACTAATCACATTGACGGTCTTCTGTCATTTACTTCCCGGGTAACATTATATGCAGAAAGATAGTCCATCAAAGTAGCTACTGTGCAAAAGATGACAGTGATTTGAAGTCAAGACAAATGTGGATGGCACTACTTTCTCCCTCTTTAAAGATGTTCAAGTGAAAAATGTCTCTGAGAAATATTCAGCAAAAAATGCTCTATAAAACATAATTTTCTGCTACCAAGTGCTTCCTACTATATTATCTCCTGGTCAAAATTCTGCTGTAATGAACAGTTTACCAAGACCAAGTTAATTATGCAAAAAATGCTCCACAGATACACTATCTTATATCCCTTAGTACCAGTCAACCACAAAAGACCTTTTTTTTCGGTGATATTCAGGCCCAGATCTTTATTCCCCCTTCTCATTCTTTTATTTAAAAGCCAAGTTTAAAGTTTTAGCTTTAATGCATTAAAATGCTTATTTTTAGCCTGAGGTATAATGACTACTTTGAAATATTAGCCTTGATTAGAATAAAAAAGACATCAATGTGCTATTTAAATAAATTTTTAACTAATAAATTTCAGTTTTAGATACCGTTTGCACTACTGAGTAGTACTGAGTGCATATCTACCTAAGCAACGTAAAGCAAAAACTGCTTTGAAATCAACCTAAATTATCAAGCTGGTAGTTTATTATTTTAATGGAATGATGTTAGACAACCTCATTTTGTCATATAAACTTCAAGACATATTAATATTAGGTAAACCATGAATAATTATTTGAAGTATATCATTAAAGACTGGAACTCTGTTAAAGAAACCTTAAGATTAACACACTCAACAGTTTTTCTTTGACACTATCTTTGGAGACTATGAAGAAGCTGATATTTTTGTTGTGTCTGAAATTTCCAAAGCTTCAATTAACCCATTTGATTTCAAGATGCATAAAGATAATATGCAATTAAACTCTTTAACTGCCATTATTTTTTACAGATAACAATACAGGTTAGGAGAGCTCCTTCATGGAATGAAATATAACGTAGAACACTGTATTCCCACATAGATGAACATCATTAGGAAAGGTTTCCTCCTGTCCATTCACATCTGCCCAAAAAGAGAAACTACCTTTCCCGCAGAATTAACAATTCTCACATTCAGGCCGGAGATGGTGAGTGAAGTCCTAATCTCAGGAAACTTTCTATAAATTTATTCCCCTGTCTTTTATAAACCATACCATGTTTCTCAGAATGGTAGAAATATTAAAACTTATGTCAAATTATCAAATTTTCTGATACATATTGCACTTCTTAGTTATTGTTCAAATATGATAAAATAGCCAGAATTGCTAAGTAAAAATATTTGTATTACTTACCATTTCTAGTATTTATGAAGTAACACACACATAGCCTAGAAAATATGTCATACTGGTAAATAATAAAGCAGATGCCTTTCAGAAACAGGAACAGATTTTGTAAATCCATTGGAATATTTCCCCATTCATATGTACTTACAATAACATATTTTGCAGTGTTTGTCCTGAAGCTGAAAATAGAATTTGAGGCATTTTGCCAACACCTGTCTAATTTACAACATAAATGTAATGCAAATTTCTTATAGTTTCCTAAACACCACCAATACCTTCTCATTCAGTTTCTTTTGAATTTGGCGAACATTTTATGAAATCACAGCATAGTAAAAACTTCATAATTACCTTTCAGATAGAATCAGAAAGAAACATCACAATAATCTTCTGACTTTTTTTTAAGCCTCTAATGATTATGTAGGTAATAACAGTATCAGATAAAATATTATTCACTGTATCTTACCTCTATCACTGAAGTCATCTACCAGAATGATTTCTGCTATCAGAGTCTCTGGGGTTCGGTTAATTATACTGTGGATGGTACGCAGGAGTGAAGTCCAACCTTCATTATGAAATGGGATAATGATGCTGGTATTTGGCAGCCTTTCCAGGTACATCTTGTGCTTACAACTAGAGATGATAGAAGAAGAAAAAAGCAATGTCAAATACAAAACTATAGCATATCTTATACTGCTATTTACTCACTGTTATCAAACATCTGTGAAAAGTAGACTTTGTCTACTACTTTACCAACCAGTGCTTATACACCATAATAATCACTCAGTTCATTCATGGAATTCATTAATGATCCCTTTTACATGTGCTCTTAATAAAATAATTATCCTTGGGGCGCCTGGGTGGCTCAGTGGGTTAAGCCGCTGCCTTCGGCTCAGGTCATGATCCCAGGGTCCTGGGATCGAGCCCTGCATCGGGCTCTCTGTACAGCAGGGAGCCTGCTTCCCTTCCTCTCTCTCTGCCTGCCTCTCTGCCTACTTGTGATCTCTCTGTCAAATAAATAAATAAAATCTTTAAAAAAAAAAATAAAAATAAAATAAAATAATTATCCTTTTTTGTATGAAGGACTCGGATACTAGGTAAGAAGAGCACTGAAACATGTTCTTGTTGATGTAAACTTTTCTTAACGTTATCTAATAGTGAGAAGAACAAATTTTATGAGTTAAAATTGTTCCCACTTAGCACATGGTTGAGGTTTAAATGGGTTTCCTGGGAAGTTCTGGAAATCCAACTGTAAAATTATGCTTAGTTAATCTGTTTGGGTTGCAGTGTGTTTCAATGGCTGGACAATATTTGAGCTCTATGGGGAAAAACACAGTTTTACAATGAAATAAATGAAAAGTTAATCTTAAATAAGCATATACTGATACAACCACATAATAAAGTTACACTAAGATCCAAACACAGACATTATCACATTTCTAGTGGAAATTATAACTAGGAATTCCATGTTGCTTTATTCATCATGAAAAAAAAAATCTAAGACACCAAAAAGAACATAGGCTTTAACCTTTGGCACAGTTAAAAACAATTTACTATGTGTAATTGTTATTTTTGCATATTTATGCTTTATTTAATTAGTTCTCAAGCCACAGAAGGGCAGGAACCTGGTCTCAGATCTCATTTACTTCCTAGTCAGCAAGTTAACCAAGCTTTATTGAGGACGATGAATGCACTTAAGTTTGTGAAATCTCTGAGTTACTTAAAACTAAAATGAGTAAAATTTCAATTATCAAATTCAATGATTTTCTTGCTATAGATAACTTGAAAACAAAAGACAGAATAGCAATCTAGAATTAGTTTCATAAATGCAAAAACATCTAATGCTTTAGCTTTTGTCAAGATACTGGCTACTATATAGTCTAGATGAGGAAACAAACCATACCATGATGCGAAGTGTGCACAGAGTCTACCAATATGTAGAGAAATGCACCAGAATATTTAAAACATTACTTAAAATATTTTTCTCAGTCATTTCAATACTTCATTTTACTATGATCTCAATAGGATATATTAAATATTACTGTGGATCTACAACAAAAGTTGCCTTACAATTTGGGAAAACATGGGGCGCCTGGGTGGCTCAGTGGGTTAAAGCCTCTGCCTTTGGCTCAGGTCTTGATCCCAGGGTCCTGGGATCGAGTCCCGCATCAGGATCTCTGCTCAGCAGGGAGTCTGCTTCTCCCTCTCTCTCTGCCTGACTCTCTGCCTACTTGTGATCTCTGTCTGTCAAATAAATAAGTAAAATCTTAAAAAAAAAAAAAAAGAAAACAACTTGGGAAAACATGACAATGCAATTAAAGCCAATAAAATTATCTTAGAAAACAAAATTAAATATTTTAGATAAATAATTTGAATCTATATATAAATCTACAAATATAAATATTTCCTTTTTTATTTTGTCCATTTATTTTGATTATTTAATCTCAGAATTTATTATTTGTTAACAATACCTATAAAACAAATAGATATTGATGTTTTAAAATATGATGAAAAGAATTGGAAATAACATCTAAGTCATACCATGAAATGGGCATTAAATGCTAGAAAAAATTCTTAAATTCACTTTAAGATAACACAGAATGGTTAAAAAATATAATAGCATATGAAACAGATCTGTGAGTGATTTCTAAGGAAATACTGTGAGATGGATGTTTTCACTTCTAATGCACAAGTCTGGAAAAGAGTGCCCAAGTAATTAAATACACCTCATTATAATCATGCAGAGCCATCCATTCTTCTCAACAAAGCCAAAGGCCCAGATAATTGTGTTTTACTACATCACTATTCAGGATAATTGTACCTATTTGTGCAAATCATCATACCTAACAGCGCAACTGGGAATGCAACTGATATTCCCAAAAAGCCAAATTATTTTTCAAACATTAAGATGAGACATTGCACATATCACTTGCTTTTTAATTAAATAAGCATTGTATTCACAGTGATACCCTAGAAGCAATCAATAGTGATGTTTAACAGCTCTGTACTAATCTATTCAGAAAATAGGCAGACACAAAAAAATGCAAGACTGATCCTATGTAAATAAAGCTTTCCTTCATAAAAGTGTATTCATTAATTTCTATCTCTGTGAGCTCAAACTTTTACCACACATAAGATGTAAAAAGATCTCTTCTACTCATTCATTCACTTACGTTACAATGATCTACTGAGGTTTGATATAAGCCAGAACCAAAATGGAGAAGAAACAGCAAAACCTAATCCCTGACTTCAAGACGTTTACAATACAATAGGGGATACAGAATAGAGAGTTACAATTTTAAACTTAAATTTGGAAAGTGCTGCAGAAATTCAAGGGGGAGCTGAAGGTGGTTCTCAACATATATTTAGGAATACAGCTGATATGACTTGGTAACTGTCTGGAAGAAGTAGTTTTAGGAGGATTCCCATGTTTTGGACAGGGGCAGTTGATCTTATGAAATACAGACTTACATAAAGGGCACATCTCAAGGGTAAAAGGCTTGAGGGTGAAGATGCGTTGAATTCTGACCACGTTGAGGTTGAAGTGTCAAATATCCTGTTGAAATGGCAATTCCATATATGGTATACACATCTATTTGTCTATGTATGTATGCATTTCTGTATCTATGTACATGTATATGTTTTTGGCTCAAGAAAAGTTCTGCTTTACTGGAGGGACATACGTGTGAGTGACAGG
The DNA here is from genome assembly GCF_002288905.1 of Enhydra lutris kenyoni. Classification (NCBI taxonomy): domain Eukaryota; kingdom Metazoa; phylum Chordata; class Mammalia; order Carnivora; family Mustelidae; genus Enhydra; species Enhydra lutris. The sequence goes on from NW_019154087.1 coordinate 78,762,666, forward strand.
TGATAGCAGATGGGGCCAGTGGGCCACCAAGAGTTCCTTAGCGTTCACCAGCCTAGTACATGCCAAGAAGATCCTTTATAAATACCTGCAGATCGTCAACCAAGTGCTTTCTCTCATCTCTGAACAAAAGCAAATGAGAAGTTTTGGGGGAAATTAAGGCCCGGGAGCACGTTTCAACCAACGAAGGAGGGAAGTTGGAGAATAAACAGTCCTCTGGTGAGGTAACTCTAAGGTGTTTTCTATATTATGTACCTGAGTTTCCCAGCAAGACGGGGGGCCTCAGTTGCCCACAGAGACAAGGTTTTTACAGTTTATCTTTTATTAGCTTTTTTCCTTTCCTGTCTTACTTCCTCATCCAGCCTCCCCAGGTACTTTCTGTGATTCCTCCTCAAAATTACTACAGTCAAATTTTTGTCTCAAGGTCTGTTTCTATTGGAATCTGTTCTGAGACATAGGCATATAAGTTATGCTGTACTTGTCAAAAACAGTCTCTTCAATATAAAATGATAGAATTACTTAAGAAGTATTATTTTATTGCATTATGAAGCTTTCAGTTTGTTACACCTGGAGATATTTTAAAATAAGATTTTTTTAATATTTTCACACAAGCCATTTTTCATACAATCCATATTTTCATATAAGCCATATAAGCTATTAATTTGTAAGAGAGGTTTTATTTCTTTCAACTTCTTAATTTCTGATGCTCTGCTCCGAGCCTTCTCTGTGCCTATGAAATACAGCTATCAAGACTTGACACGGTGTACCTATAAAAATAGCCTTATCCTAATCAGCAGACTGTTAGTAGTAAAGTTCCCTTCTTCACATGAATGTGTATAATTTTTTTTCGATCAGACCAACATGGAAAACTATCTTGTGCTGATAATCATTTCTCAAGTATTGAAAAATCATACTTTATACATCAGACTATCTAGGTTCACATGAGGGCTTTGCCACTTACACCTGCGTGACAATGGGCAGGTGATTCAACTTCTATAAAACAAATTCTCTCATGTGGGGCAACGCAGGGGCAAAAATATATAAATAAATTAGATTAAATTAAATAATTAAATTAAAAATAAACAACCTTCATAATGTGTCCATGAGAATTAAGTTACATAATCCATACAAGGAACTTAGTACAGCAGCATATCTGATCACAGCAAGGGTTTGATAAATACTGCCATTATTGTTATTGCTCTTATTGCTTTTTAATTATTATTATTTTACCTGTCAAGTCCTTTATGGAAGGAGGGAGGAAATTAGGGGAGACAGGGACTGCACGAGGGAAAGTGAGAGACACTTAGGATATGAAGATGAATACATTATAGTTTCTTCCCTTAAGGTTTCACAGACTAGTAGGCAGATATATAAAATGATTTGACTTAAATGAGACAAGTGACATAAAAGATGGCACGCAACAATCAGAGCCCAAAGGAAGTATCACTAACTTTGTCTGAAAGAATTAGGGAAATTTTTATAGATGAGTCTGTCTGTTAAGAATAGATCAGGGAGCATCTTTAAAGTGATGCTAAGGAATTTGGATGTTCGTCTGAAGTCAACGTGAAATATTTCACATGTTGTTAGTGATGAGGAAAACAGGATCATGTTTCCATATTCCTCTGGTACCAGGGCAGACAATGGAGACAGCAGACATGAGACAGAAAGATTGGATATTGTAATAGTTTCGGCAAAAGATAATAAGGATGCTGATCTGATTTTTTACTGGAAGGAAAACCAGCCACTTTGTGACAGGGTTTAATCTGATTGAATTATATTTAGTCATTCTAGTACTTAACACGCTCCAGAGAAAAGTGAATTCACTCCCAACCTCAGCCACTGGATTCTAGGAGTTGGGCTCCAGATGACTCCTTCTTAGTATTACTAGAAATATTGAAGCCTATCCAGGGCTTTATTAAGGATCTGCAACCTGGGTATTTTAGGCTTAATCTCAAGTTAGGTGGAGAATGGGAGTATGTTAAATATGAAGACAATATGGTAATATGGAAATGTGTTGAAAAAATAAGTAAAAAAAAAAGTCAAACAATTTGTATGTTTATGGTTCCAGATGGGTAGCAAATTCACAAAGAGTAAATAGGGACCAATTAAAACATTTGTTACATTAAACTTATAGGAATATGGATGAAAATGTCTGTAATTATTGCATTTCATATTGCTGTGCTATTTAAAATAGGCATTTGCATAAAATTAACTTGGAGTTTAAGAATGTCTTAGAGATGAGCCATTAAGTTAAGTAAGAGATGTTACATAACATCTTTTTGTTAAGTAACAATTTATCTAAATGAATGGCAAAAATGCTCTTCAAATTTTAAATGCACCAGTGACAAAACAGTTTAAATTCTCTAAAAAGTTACTTGAGAGAAATGACAAATCATGAAGATATTTTAAAAAGCTAACAAAATATAATCTATAAATATTTTGCTAAACTATTCCTATTGGTGAAAACAAATTGAAAATTTATCATACTCTTCTGTGTTTTCTCAGAACAAAATACACATTTTCTAATATTCCTTATTGATATTTGTTAAACCTAGGGATTTAAAAATTATTTTTAGTTTATAGCATTGTTTATTTGAAATATTATGTCATTCCTTTCATACTTACATTAATTTGTCTTATAATTAATTATATTAATTTGTCTTATAATTCATTGGTTTCACCAAAAAAAAGTTATTATTTCAACAACAGCAACAGGCCAAACAATAAATTTTAATTCAGATATATAAAATAAGTACCAGGCTTGCTAGTGATATATAGATATATATATATATATATATATATATATATGTATATATCTATCTATGTATCACATATATATCTAATATATCATATTAAATATATAATACATATTTAAAAGTTATTTTATTATTCATGCAATACATGTCAACATTTTTACTGTGGGCATTTAGCTGAACTCGCATTTGAGGTTCTTAAGACCTTCACATTCTCCTCACCATCACCTAAACATTCCGATGTGGAGAACAAAAGCAAAGAAAAAAAATAAATTTCCTTACTTACAGCCCATTGACAAGTCCTTGAGACAGGCAGAGTGACCTTCCACTATGAACTCAACTACTGCAATACTAATACTTTGTTAATGTCAAAAGTCAATCTTAGCTTAACATTAGCCCAACCTCCAGGATCTGTAAGTCTCCTTTAATACATAAATATTCCTTTGGAAGCTTCCTTTATCTCTAACTCCACCCTCCCCCACGATACATGTTAGCAATCATCCTCCAAGCACAAGGCCTCCTGCTATACATCTGAAAGGTCTCATGACTGAGGTTTTACTAGACAGTAGTAAACAGACCTTTTCCTAAAAACAGTTAGCCCCTCAAAGTCCAGGAAACCTTGCTTCCAAATTCCTTAGAGATTTACAGTATCCTTAATCCCCTCCCCCTCCGTACTTGCAAGTACATAATCAGCCACTCCTCAGGACCCCAGTGTAGCTCTTTCTGCCCATGGGTCCTGTCCTGGTGCTTTAACAGAACCACCTTTTTGCACCGAAGATGCTTCAAGAATTCTTTCTTGGCTGTTTGCTCCAGAACCCCAACATTTTCACATGGTATTCCCTCCTACTGCCTAAGGCTAAATATTTAGTTTTGGATACACTATCAAAACACACATTTTAAAAATTTAAATTTGGGGTTGCAAGATTTGAATAAAATGTTTGAGTGAAGATTTTTGCATAAATCAATCCATAGGTCATTCCATTAGTTCATCTAATGTATAGCTTTATTTTTTTTGTTTTTATGTTTGTTTTTCTATCTGCTTATATTAAATACATTAGTCAGAATGTTATGTTGTGGTCATAAAAAACCCCAAATGTCAATGGCTCAAAACAATGAGTATTCTTTCTTGCTGCTCTACTTGTTCACTACTGTTTGGCAGGAATGTCTCTGCTCACTGCAGTCAGTGTGACCGGCCAACATTTTTACCATTGTTAATCACTCTGCCAGAGGTAAATGAGAGCACTGATGGGTCTCAAGCTGATAAATAAATGGTGTGTTTCTAAAATGACATACTGTTTTCTGCTTACAACTCATTGGTCAAAATTAGTCACACAGCTCAAGGGCCCAGGAAGTGCAGTCCTATAAGGTCCAATCCTATATGACCTATAAGGTCAGAAATATTTGTCAAATAACACTAATGAACACAGCTATTTTAGTCTTCTGTCTTCTTTCAATTAAAAAAGAAAGAAAAATAGAAACTACTTTATATGACTCCATTTAGATTAGATTTAACTAAGTCTCCTTAATTTCTTCATGGACAAAAAAAGTTATAATATATAAGGTCCCACATCAATAGAAACATAGCTGCAACCACATTTCAGAATTCACCAAGTTTAGTTCTTTATTTAATTGGGAATTAAAACGCTTAGAGATTTAGAAAGTTAAACATAAATTATTTTATAGTCAAATTGGGAAAATAGTGTACTGGGTGAAGAAATGGTACGATGATGAGGCACTATTCCTGAACTAAAAAGTTTATAATTTTTGAAAAGTATTTATAACTCATACAGCTAGATAACACAAAACAAAAAATTAGAACCCAATATTCTTCATTTCTGCTTACATAATCTTCTAGAAATGTGACTGTCATTCTATTTTTGGCCTTTAAAACATCTCTATATTAATCCAATCAATTTAAATTATGTAAATATTGTAATATCTTTAAATGGGGTAGTCAGTCACTTTATCACCTCAAACATTTTTGTGAAATGTATAATCTATTCTCCGTAAATATTTTTGGAAATAACCATTTAATAATATATATGAATAAATGTCTACAACAAAAAAATTAGATAAATTATCTTTTGAATATCTGCCCTCCAAGGGCTTGGACCACTGGACTCTGGACTATTTGGATCTCTAATATTACACCCTTAGGAGAATAAAATAAGTAGGCATAATTAAATTGTTATAATCAGTGATAAAGAGGCCATATTAAAAAGAGCCAAAAAAAAAATATATAGAAATCCGGAGGAACATAGACCAGAATGGTAGCAAACTTCTTGTTAAAAATAATACAAGATAGTGAGGAAGTGGAGCAACATCTTTTAAGTACAGAAAAATTAAAGAAAAAAAACAGTTTTCCTTTCGTCAGTGAAATGTACCTCAAAAATGAAGGTGAAATGGAAACATTTTTATAAATATTGAATGAACTCATTCATCAGAAAACCTGCACAAAAAATAATGTTACATGAAGTCCTTTAGAAAAATTATACAAATGGAAATTTGTAGCTAGACAAAAAAAGAAAAAGTAACAGAAAATGTAATTATGTGGGTAAACAACAAAATGACTCTTTTATTTTTGAAATCTAAAAAGATAATTGATTCACAGAGCAAAAATGACAGCAATGCATTTTGAGATTTATAATAGAAATTGAAGCAAAATGTATAGCAACAGTAGTATAAAGGCCTGAAGGAGAGAAATGGATGCATGCTTTTCTAAGGTTCTTATACTATAAATCAAAACATATAATATTACTTAAAGACTATAAAGACTAAAGACTTATTATTAGACCATAATAAGTTAATATTATATTCCATCAACCCTAAAGCAACCACTAAAATAATACAGTTAAGGAGTTATATCTACTCTGCCCTCCAAAAAGATTAAATGGAATAATTAAATATGTAGTTAAACTGAAAGAAGCTACCGACAGAAGAACAGGAGAATAAGATTAAATAGTAAAAATAGAAAAGCAATAGGAATATGGTATAGTTGAACCAACCATATCGATAATCACATTGAATGTAAATGATATAAATATGCACATAAAAGGGAGAGATTTTCAGAGTTCTGCCTGCTGCCTCAAACAAACACATTTTTAATATAAAGATGCAATAAGTTTAAAAGAAAATGTACAGAAGATAGAGCATGATAATACTAAGAAAAAGAAAGCTAAAATAGCTTTATAGTTAGTCAACAAAATAGATTTCAAAGCAAAAATATGTTACCATGATATAAAAGTCATTACATGATAGAGATCAGTTCTCCCAGAGGACATCACAACATGAAATATATGTACCTAATAAAAGAGCATCCAAATATATGAAGTAGAGTTAATAGAACTTCAAGGAAATAGAGATAATTCCACAATTACAGAAAGAAATTTACTCTTTAAATTTATTTTGCTCCTCTTGTTCTGGTTTCTTAAGGTAAAATCATGAATTATTGATTTGAAGACTTTTTTTTTTCCTCTTTATAAGCACTGAATGGTAGAGGAGTGGAATGATTTTTATTCTAAGAATTGTTTTAGATATTCAAAAAAATTTAATATTTATTTTTATTTGTGTTTATTTCACAATATTTTCAAATTTCCCTTGAAACCTCCTTTGTACACACTGATTACTTAAAAACATGTTTTTGATTTACAAATTGTGCATGCCTTATCTTTCTGTTATTAATTTTTAATTAAATTACATTATGGGGGGCGCCTGGGTGACTCAGTGGGTTAAGCCGCTGCCTTCGGCTCAGGTCATGATCTCAGGGTCCTGGGATCGAGTCCCGCATCGGGCTCTCTGCTCAGCAGGGAGCCTGCTTCCTTTCCTCTCTCTCTGCCTGCCTCTCTGCCTACTTGTGATCTGTCTGTCAAATAAATAAATAAAATCTTTAAAAAAAAAAAAAAAATAAATAAATAAATAAATAAATTACATTATGGTCAGAGACTATATTTTTTAAGATTTCAGTATTTAAAATTTGTGGTATCTGTGTTTTATGACCCAGGATACAGTCTATTATGATGAATGTTTTATGCATAGTTCAGAAGATATGTACTCTGCTATTGCTAGGTGTTTTCTGTTTATTTGGGTTTTTTTTTTCCTTAATATTTCACCTTTTCTGCATTCTCTGGGTTGTTTATACATTTTTTAGTATTCCATTTCAATGTATCCAATGTGATTTTGATGATATCTTTGCATAATATTTTAGTATTTACTTTAGGGATTACAAAATACATGTTTTCAGTGTATTTATAATACTTTTAATACTTTACCACTTTACACCTAATACAGAAATCTTCTTACTATTACTTATTACTTCTTATTATGTAGGGTCCTTTATACTTTCTCTTTTATGCTGCAGTTGTCTTCATATCTATGTGTATTGTAAACTACATTAGAAAATATATTTTTGCTTTTACCACTCACACGTGTTTTCAGGAACACAAAACTAGTACTGTTTTAGTGCTATTTTGAATTCTCATGTCCTTTCCTCCACCTCTTGCTATTTTCTTTAATATTGTCAGTCAGTGGAGCCATACGTCTGCCTAGGTTTTAGAGACGAGTTTAACAGGATGAAAATCACATCTGCTTATTCCCACTTACCCAGAAACCAGAATACTGTCAGCAGGCTTTAATTACAAATGTAAAATATTTTACAGCTCTATGGATATCCAGATTTTCTGCTTCATTTTGTGACAGTGTCAGTTGGATTTTCGAGAAAATTTTACATTTTGTCTAAATATCAAATGTTTGGCGTGATTATATTTATAATGTTCCTTTATTAATATTTAAATATCTAATGGAAATTTAATGATTTCCAGTCTTTTATAACTGATAATGGCAATTGATGGTTTCTCTTTGTTGTTTTTCTTTAGAAATGCTGAGGATTTAGAAATTTTATTGATCCATTCAAAGTACTAAATTTTGAATTCATTTTTTTTCTCTTTTTGACAGTCATTGACTTAATTCCTTTTTATACTTATTTTACCTAGATACTTAATATGAAATTTTTTTCTTGCTTATTTTAAACATTTAAAGCTATACATTTTCCTATAAAGACTTTTTTATATGTATAACATTTAAACAAGTCTTGGGATATATTTTCTATGTAACTGAACTGAAATTTTTAATAATATTTCTAGTTTAGTAAAAATATTATTTAGTATCTAAATATTTGCATCTTTTCTACATATATTATTTTTGTTGATTTCTAATTTAATTCATGTTTGATCATATGATATATTCAGTATTAACTCAATCCATTAAAATTTATTGAGAGTTTTTTTATATCCTAACATACAGTTTATAGGGGTAAATATTTCATGTGAAATTTTAAAGAAAAGTTTATTATGTAATTATTGAATGTAGTGTTCAATAAATGTAAATAAATAAAAATTAAGCCAATTTATTGATAATTTTGTTTAAATCTCCTATATCCTATTAAATTTTTAATCCTCTTTAATCAATTACTGAGAGAGAACTGTTAAAACTCCAAAATGTATATTCATTTAAAGCCACTCTTTCAAAAGGTGAAATTTAATCTTAGTATTTAAAAGTACTATGTTGAGAGGACTCAAAATTAAGTGAATTTATGTCTTCTTCCATTCAGAATAATATCAGAAAGGAAAGCAACATGATTTCACTTGTATATATTCTTAATATTTGTTGATAGATTTGTTCAAATAACAGAGGCATCAATATTACTCGAGAAACAATATTACTCGCCATACCTTTGCTGATGAAATAAGCTTAAGAACGGAATGGTTGAACGCTTTTAAAGATTCTTTAATTGTATTAACATATTTCAGATTAAAATGAGAATATATACACCCCGTGTGAAAGATATGAAACTTGGAACATTTTTTTCATTTAATGTTAGATGTATTAAAATGTTATTGCACAGTAATGACTTCAAAAAGCTGACAGAGAGTTATATTTTGAGCTTCCTTTGGGGCCCACATTCTCCATGACTTTGTGCCATTGTTTAATAATCATGGTAATTTCCTGAAATGGTACCAATTCAGATCCAGACAGTTCATTAGGATGTATGTGGAAGGGGAACCAATTCAAAATTATAGTCTGTTCGACTTCATTAATACAGGGATTTTATATATATAAATATATATAATATATATATCAAATAAAAACTATATTTTATACCATGTTTTGATAACATTTATAAGTGCCAGTGTAAGCACGATGACCAGGACCCTAATAAGTAAGTGATTTATTGCCTCAGTCTATCAAAAGCCATTTATAAAATTGCTTTACTGATAGATGACTGTTTCAATAGTTTAATTCCAGGAGGTTTGTTTTAAAAGGATTCCTAAGCAAGATTATCAGAATACCTAAGTATGCTATAGTTAGTCAACCATATTTATATATATTTTTTAACTTCTCAAGGGAACCACTCATGCTCACAAAGGGGAGGACGTTTCTTTATATTCCTTTAGCTTTTTTGTCATGTGATTTCTTGTGAAACCATTTTGGTTCAGCTAAAGTTCTTTCAGTCCCATACTCAAAAGCCGCAGAATAAAATGTCAAGTTGGCATCTGGCTAGTGACAAGCATACTATAGAGCATATCTATGTAAGTCATTTCCAGGCACCAATTTACATAGTAATTGTTTTAATGTCAGCCTATTCAATTTTCAATGGCTGCTCTTAGTCACTGTTTTTCTGTTCTAATCTTGCCATGTCAGTTGGGTTTGATAAAGCAGTGATAACTGGCAATTTATTTTGCCTTTGACAGGCCTGAAAAATTAGTTTGGAATGCCGAGTATATGTAAGTGTGTTTTTTGGTGGGGGTGGGAGATAATCACCACATACGTATGTGTGCATCATGTTTTTGGTCACCTGTAACATAGGAGCTATTTTGTAAGTTAATATTTCATGAGGTAATAGGATTATCACTTTAATTTAATGTGATACTTTACATCTGTACTGAGGAACAAAAGAGGTTTTTTTGTTTCTGCAGCTGCGTGTTCATTGTGGCATTGTGGCAGAAACATGGTGAATACAGAGGGAAGAGCAAAAGAGAAGGCAAGAGATAGGCAGGATCAGAATATGGAGGCAGGTGTTGTGTTCTTACCAATTATTTTTCATGCAACAGAAGTCTTTGAAGTATTTTAGATGGGGGATATGATGATTTGCCTTAATTCTTAGAGCTCACTATTTCTCACGTTGAGGAATGTATTGCACAGGGCAAGAGGGGGTGTGTGAGGTCCAATTATGAAGTTATTCTAGGATTCCAATTAAGAAATGATAACGGGGGGCGCCTGGGTGGCTCAGTGGGTTAAGCCTCTGCCTTTGGCTCCAGTCGTGGTCTCGGGGTCCTGGGATCGAGCCCCACATAGAGCTCTCTGCTCAGTGGGGAGCCTGCTTCCCCCTCTCTCTCTGCCTGCCTCTCTGCCTCCTTGTGATCTCTCTCTCTGTCAAATTAAAAAAAAAAAGAAAAGAAAAGAAATGATAACGGATTAAGTGAGATTGAGATTAAGTGAAGTGCATGCATTTGAGACCCGTTTGGCACTACATCTGGGGTATGGAATTAATAGGCCTTGGTAGATGAGATCAGCAAGGAGAGAGTAAATAAAATGGGGAAACTAGGGGCCAGTACTGAGCATCAGTGAGCTTTAATATCTAGCCATCAGATAAAGAGGAACTGTTCATAAGGGACTGGAAAAGCCTGGGGAAAAAAGCGAGTGTATTTCCATTCCTTGAAACAAGAGACAAGAGGGCTTAAAAATGAGAGAAGGGACAAGGTCAAGTGTTGCTGGAAAGTTTCTTAAGACAAAGACTTTTAAATATATTGGATTTTGTTAATGTGGAAATAATTAGTGACTTTGGCAAGAAGAAAATTGATGGCACTGTAGTGTCTTTAGTCAATTTAGAACTGCTGAAGAATTGAACAGGAGATGAGGAAATCAGTATCTATGTAGAAGTTGGGGTTGATAGAGGGAAAAATAGGTAAAGAAGACATTTTACAAATGTGGAGGTACCAATGCTTTTATCATATATGATTAAATTTATTCCAGAATTATAAAATATAAAAAATATTAATAGCTAAATTCTCCACTTCTGCAGGGAAAAAACCAAACATTTCAAAACTAACAGGCACTTACCACTACACACCAGTTACAAAAACCTAGAGATTAGTACATATTACATTGACTCAGATAATAAGGTCTACCAGAGGAATTCATCACTTCATTTGGTAATAATAAAGAAATGAAATAAAATTATTTGACTTGGAGAAAATGGAGAATGTTTTATTCTTTTAAATAGATTTATTGAGATATAATTCACATACCATACAGGTAATTTGTTGTATCATTTAGGGTGCATAATTCAATAGTTTTTAGTGTCTTCACAGACTGTACAACCATCAGAATAAACAATTTTAGAATATATTTATCAGTTCAGAAAGAAATCTCAAACTCTTCCTCTTATCTCCTCATAGCCCTAAAGTAACTACCATTTATTTGGATTTCTACAGATTTTCCTATTCTGTACATTCACATAAAGAGATTTGTATATAGTACGTGAAATTTTGGGTCTTGTTTTCATTTAGCATAATGTCTTCAAAGTTAGTCCAAGATGTAGCATTTATAATTATTTTATTCCTTTTTATGACTGAATAATCTTTCATTGTATGGATATACCACAGTTTGTTTGCACATTCATCCATCAGTGAACATTTGTTTTTTTCCATGAATAAGGTTGCTATAAACATTCATATATAATTTTTGTGGCAATATAAGCTTTCAATTCTTGAGTGTGTATATAGACAGGGAATTTCTGGGTCATATGTAATTCTGTATTTAATTGTTTGAGAAACTGCCAAACTACTTTTCAAAGCATTGATGCCATTCTGCATTCCCACCAGCAGTGCATAAGTATTCCAATTTCTCTACATCCTTGATGACATTTATTATTTAAACTTTAGGCTCTAGTCATCATACTAGATGTGAAGTAGCATCTCATTTTGGTTTTGACTTTTATTTCTAATGACTAAATGTTGAGCATCCTTTCATAAGTTGAATATTCAGATGATCTGCCCATATTTTAACTGGATTATCTGTCTTTTTACTATTGAATTATAAGAACTCTATGTATTTTAGATACAAGTCCTATATCAGGTATATAATTGGCAAATATTTTCTCTAATTGTGTGGTTTCTCATTTTGCCTTCCTGATGGTATACTTTGAAGCAGAAGAATTTTTCATTTCATTTCATTTTCATTTAAATTTATCTATTTTTTTCTCATGTTGTTTATATTTTGATATTATACCTAAGAAATCTTTGTCAAATCAAAGATCATAAAGATTTATTTACACATTTTCTTCTTTTAGCCCTTATACTGAGGTCTTGGATACACTTTGTGCTGATTTTTATGTTGTCTGAGGTAGGGGTTTAACATCATTCTTTTACATGTGGTTCTCTAGTTTTCTGAGTACCAATTATTTAAAAATATAATTTTTCTACATTGATAGGTCTTGGCAATCTTGTCAAAAACACAATTAATCATGGATGTATAGAATTATTTCTGGACTCTCAATTATATCCTATTGATTCAAGTATTTATTCATATAACAATACCACACTATCTTGATTACTGTTGCTTTAAAATGATTTGAAATCAGGAAGTGTATGCCATCTTATCTGATTGCTGTTCTTCGGGATCGTTTTGGCTATTCTGGTCCCTTGCAATTCATTTTTGAATCAACTCATCAGTTTCTTCAAGGAAGTCAGCTGGGATCCTGATAGGGATTTTTTTTTAAATAAGTATGGAGTGTTTTGCCATCTTAATGTTAAATCTGATCTATAAACATGAGTTGTTTTTTCCATTTCTGGAATTTGTTTCAAAAATGTTTGTAGTTTTCAAAGTATGAAGTTTGTTGTCAATTTTGTTCAATTTATTCCTAAGCACTTTGTTCATTCGGATTTAATGGGATTGTTTTCTTAATTTCATTTTCAAATTATTTACTGCAAGTGTATAAAAATAAAGTGATTTCTGTATAATTCTCTTGTACCCTGCCACCGTACTGAACTTGATTATTAGCTCTAATAAGGTTTTTATTTTGTTTTGTTTTGTTTGTGCTTTTTTTTGGGGGGGGGTGTTTGTGTGTATGTATATGTGTGTGGATTTCTCAGGATTTTCCATAGAGAAGATTGTGTCATCTATCAATAGAGACCATATTCTTTCTTTCCAATTTAGATGTCTTTTACTTATTTTTGTTGCCTAATTGCCTGAGCTAGAATATAAGGTACAGTGTTGAATAGAGTCATGAGAGTAGACATTCCTTTTACCCCATGATCTTATGGGGGAAATGCATCCAGTTTTCCACCAATAAATACATTAGCTTTTAAAACTGGCATATTTTCAGGGCATTTGGGTGGCTTAATCAGTTAAGCATCTAACTCTTGGTTTGAGATCAGGTCTTGATCTCGTGGCTTGTGAGATCAAGCCCCATGTCGAGCCCCATGTCAAGCCCCATGTCAGGCTACAGGCTCAGTGAGAGAATGTTTGGATATTCTTTCCCTCTGCCCTTTCCCCAACTCATGTGCTCTCTCTCTCTCTATCTCTCTCTCTCAAATAAATAAATAAATCTTTTTAAAAATATCAGACTTTCTCACATTTTTAATAAATAAGCTAAAATATTAATCACTATCCCTCATTTCAATAAAATGTGAGTAGGAGTAAAATGAAGAAGGAACAAATTTAGGATTGCTTTGGTGGATTAATATTACAGAATAATATGCATCACTATATCAAATTCCCATTTTCTTCTCATTAAGGAATTAAAGTTGTGAATCCTTTTTTCAGACTTCAGCTTTCAGTTTTATGTATTTGATGCTTATCATGTTATAAGGTTATAAAAATATACCTTAAAATTCATTAGACATGATTTTTAAGCAGCCGTAATTTTTTTAGAAGGTTCTTTTGATTTTATTTTTGATTTTGTGGGTGCACTGTATAGCTTTCAAATTACCAGTCTTAGACCCCAGTGCCCTTGTGCTCATCCTCATTCTAACTTTCAAAGAATCTGCTTCATGATCTGTCATTTACTTCAAAAGTTAAATGTCTGACAGTTCTTGAACTGTTACCTATTTTAGGAGGATTTTCATTTCAATGGGACATACCTTTTTATTATAGTGATGAAAACTCTTCCATATCTTTCAGGCTTTAGTCAATAAATGAGATGTGTGTGTAAATTTTTGTTATTATTCTATCATGGTTTTTAAAACAATGATCCCTAGAAATACACAAATATACTGAAGTTTATACTAGTTTGCAAAAACTGGCTCACAAAAAAATACTGAAAGATACTCATTTGAATTATAGTTGTGAAAGATTATTTTCTATCTCCTATTTCTGATCATTCCTCCCCCAATTTGATGCTTGTGATTTAGGCTTTTTGTTTTCTTTTCCTTTTCCTTTTTTTCAGCCATATTTAGGCATACCCTAGGCTGGAACCACATTTGATTCAAATGATAAATTTCCCATCTCCTTCTGTGAAGTATTCATACCTGATTAGAGTGGATGAGTAGTCATTTTAGCTTAATTTATTTCAGAATTCATTTGTAAATTTGTTGAAAGAAGACACTTCATCAACTTCACAAGAATCATATTAAAACATGAAAGAATGCCAGTGCCTCCCACATTTTTATATAACTTTTAAAATTGAGAAATACAAAAACATTATCCTTGAACACTTTTGGATGATTAAACTCAAACATTTCTGTGAATGATTTCTAGCATTCACTAGACTAGAGTCAAACAGTTAAATAACATTTTTCTAATTCATATAAAGTTAAAATATTCTAAGCATATTCATTAAATCATAGTTTAAAAAATTAGACACATATAATTATTTTTCCTCAAACTCACAATTCACTTACAAAATTTAATTGTTTTTACGATTTAAATTTTAGAATTATAGTTCACTTGATCTCCATGTATTTTTTATCTTTATGATATAACTGGAGAAGAAGGAAGGAAAGCAGGAGGCTTATCATCAGAAAGAAAAGAAATAGCTGAATATGGGATGCTGCAACTGATTTGGTAAACCTGGTTTTAATTTTAATAATCTTAATACATGGTGAGATACATAAGGAAAGTTAGCATCTACATTTGACAAGTGGGTAAATAGAAATTAAAAATGACACATTGACTTGTTCAGCACCAAAGTGCAAGTCATGAAAGTAAACCTTTTTAGAATTATTATTCAACATAATTTCCAGAAGGCAGGAATGCTTAGACTATAAGGCACTAAAAATAAAAAAAATAAAAAAATAAAAAGATACTCAAAAGTTTGTAATGTTGAGAAATTGTGTTTTCTCGTCGTATACAAAGACGATATTAGGCACTATTTATTTAGGGAGGAGACTCCTCTCCTCTTGATAGATGTTCTCATGTAGAGGGACAGCCATTAGATTACTACTGCTTTCTAGGAGAAAGGAAGACACACATCTGATAAATTTGTGTTTCTGAGCTTATCATTCTTGGCTCAGCCCCTCCTTCATTTTTCTGCTTTGAAACTTGCTTGCTTGCAGAGGTCAGATGTCTAACTCTGCCCTCCATGCCTAATGTTATACAACTGTCCTTGCATGTTCAGTCATGCCTATGACTTGAAGGCTGAATGTGCCTCATTCTAGAGTTCACCCTCAGCCCACAAACTACATCATGGCCAGTGATAGAATCCTATCAATAATAAAAATAATATTTTAATTCCCAACCATTTCTGGGACCATCTCTCATTTGGTTATGAAATCGTACAGGGAGCAGGGTTGTGATATACCTGCATTGCTACTGAAAGGGCTCATATAATCAAGAGGTTGTAAAAATTCTTGTAGATTTTCCCAAGAGTTGAGATATCACAGAATTTTTTCTCAATGTTGAATATCTTATTTATTGTCAAAGTCATGCAGCTATCTAGGGAATATAAGTGAAATATAAAGGAAAAGTTAAATTAAAAGGAAAAGCCATTATTCAGAGTGGAACTTTCTTAATACAAAAATATCCCAGCTACTCAGCCACCTTATCCATGCATCTTGATGAGTCTGTATGTATGTGACTTTGTATCTGTATAAACATGTCTTCTTTTCTAACAGCAAAAAATGAACCCTAAGTCAGGATACATTTATCTGAATCCTCTGCAAAGGCTACCTCAACTCTCCTATTACACACGTACTTATGCATCCAATCTCATGAATTTCTTCTCTTTCTAGATGTAATTTCATCTTGCACACATTCATTATACCACCTTTGGGGGAGTATTTCTGGTAACTAGTTATAAGTTTATTTATGTCTATGGAGTTATTCTCGCTCAAATATTCTCCAGTCTTATCTTGCTAACAATATATCCATACATAAGTTTATCAGTCTCTTTTCTGTGCAAGCCATTCATCCTTCCATGGTTTTCTACTTCCCTATTTTATATGTATTTTGTATTCTAAATATAAGCTTCATATTTCCCATCTTGAACTGAAAGTCAAAATAAGTGTTCTACAGCATACAAAGATGTGGAATCCCAGAGGAGTGACAGAATACAAAGAAAATGCACAATCAATATACAGGTGAGGGGAAGTTGAAATGTAGTAAAATGAAGCCAGGCCAACAAGATAGCTACTGACTGAACATTTGTTCATGCAGAAACTCACACTGCAAAATTCTTATCTCAGCATTGCATTATCAAAAATAATGTGTTTTAAGGACATATCTCAGGTTGAGCCCCAGTACTATGACTAACGACATAATTAAGCAGCAACTCAAGAAGGGAGTATTTAAAATGCACAGATAGGTCCTCAAAAAGTACAAAAGTCAACCAAAAGGGAAGGGATGTGGATCTGGAAGAAAGGGTAGAAAATTTGACAATACCAAAGCATAGATGGGAAACAAACAAACAAACAAAAAAACCAAAAAACCCCACTAAAATGTAATTCACAAGATAAGGAGATGCTAAAATTATGTAAGAAGTTTAAAAACGTAGTGTAAGAACACATGTAAGAACATTTGTAATGTAAAACAAATCTAAGAAATTTAAAAACATAAATGAGAACCTTAGAATTTATTATTAGGATATGAGTAAGAATGATTAAATTATTGGATACATGCCAACTGACTTTCTGTTGGGGTTAATGTAGAGCATGAACTCAGCCATAATACTTGGCTTGCTACAATGTAACACAGAGGCTGCTGTGGGCCAAAGAAGGTTTCAGAGAAGGGCGTGGGCCTTTGGAATGCCCACCCTGTGAGAGCACTCTGCTGTTGAAATGTGGCAGGGAGTTGCCTTCCTGAAGCTTTCTGAGTCCAAACAGCCACCCTGTAATCTAAGATGTACGCA
>NW_019154087.1:78779856-78786134 GCF_002288905.1 Enhydra lutris kenyoni
GCCAAACCCCCGTAGATGTTTAGCAGAACTCCTAGAACACACAGATTAGCATATTTTATCTTTCTGGTAAACAGAGCCGCTCAGTTTCAGTAAGATCCTTTGTCACACATCAATGCTTGAGAAACAGTGATAAGGATTTGTGATTATCTTGAAGGACCAATAAAAGCAGGAGCAAAGAAGAGCAAAGGGTCTTCCTCTCTGAGAGTTGACCCCTTTGCCTTCTCCTCTCTTTCAGGAGTAATCTTTTATGCATCCATACAGGGATTGCTGGCCATTCCTGGCAACTTTGCTGTATATATGGCTCCCCACTTAATGAGAATCTATTACTGACTCAATAAAGTAATACAGCCAAAGGAAAGCAGTTCATTTTTATGCTAGTGGACAAGAAAGGATCAGGAGAGGTAAAAGAAGAATGTGTTCTGGATTAGGATTTCTGAAATAACTCATGTTCTGAAAATTCTTCATAGTGAGCAAGAATGTACGTACACTAAGCATGTTAAACACTAGAACTATGATTTATTTATTTTTAATTTACTAAATGAGGAATATGAATAAGTAGAGAGAGCACTTGTGTATACAGAGAGAGTGATCTATAGAAGAGTGGAGTAAGAACTACAAATCTGTGTTTTGGAATAAAGACCGAGTTAAGCAAAATTGTAAGATATGATTCCCTAATATTTTCCATTACAAAATCCCAGAGCAAAGAAAAATAAATTCTTCTTTTCTGGCACTTTGAGCCTGTAATTTGAATTGGCTGACTGCAGATGCAAAGTTTCTTAGAACTGTTAGTTTGACTGCAAAAGTCACACAAATTTTGTATTCTCTTCCACAGATTCTGCCAATATAAACAAACTCTGGTCAATTACCTGCAGCCTAGTTAAATGCATATTACTGGCTGGAGTTTTTGTCCGTTTGCTTTCATAATTTCAAGAACCATTTACACAGAGCTACATGCTTTTGTGATTATCTGTGCCTGCGTTTTGAGAAGTACAAATGAGGTCAATTGCATTAGACTTTAAACAGAGGGATCCCTGGAAGATTTCTTTGTTTTAGGCTCTCCGTTTCCTACAGGTGGGACCTTGACAAAATGAGGCCTGTCTTGGATCTCTCTTCCTGCATCTCTGAGAATCAGATACTAGACTAACCAGGGTAAACTCTCACTCCTAGTAGTCCTGCACTTAATTCTTTGCAGTCATCCACCTCCAACCTTCTAAGGTTTTTGTTTTTTTTTTTCCCCTAAGGATGCCTGGGTGGCTTGGTCTGTTAGGCATCTGCCTATGGCTCAGGTCATGATCCTGGGGTCCTGGGATAGAACTCTGCGTTGGGCTCCCTGCTCAGCTGGGAGTTTGCTTCTCCCTCTCCTTCTGCTCCTCCCCTAGCTTGTGCTCTTTCTCAAATAAATATATAAAATCTTAATTTTTTTTTCTATTTTGGTGTCATTTTACTAGGTGAGTGTCCCACTAGATATCCAGCCTCAGTAAATAAGTAAAATATGGTTTGTGACCATATTTTTATCTCCCCTAAGATTTTGAATAATGCCCTCTGATACTGTAAACTCAATAACTCTAATAAAAGTTTCAAAATATTTTCCTCTCCATTTTTCCATTTTCTTTTCCATTTTTGCCTAAGACTATCTTTTCTCAAAAGGTGGTAGTTATGCTAAATATACACTCTGAGAAGAATGGGAATATCAGCCTTCTTTTGACTTCAGTGATTTTCTGCACTGTTTCCATCTGCAATTCTTTCCACTTGAACACACATTAAAAGATTGGAAGTGTGGGGGTGGGGGAGGAGGTGGGTGGAAATTATTCTCTGAGCACATTTATTATGCCAACAATGCAATTTAATGCATCTTTGATGGTGTGCAATTAGGTATTAAAATTTCTCATAACTAGAAATGTTCTCGGTCAGTGGGAATTACTGTAGATAATTTCAGGTAACCTGGGAATAATTTGGCTAGCTTAAGGCCTAGACCAATATATAAAGCATTCAGTTTAGGGAAAAATTGATTTGTTCTTCACATTAATCCTCTGCTTAACTATATTGGGAAATGCAAATTCATATAAACCCTGAGAAGGAAACCAGTAATTCTTTTATATTTTAAAATAAATTTATAAAGACACAATATGGCAACTAAAAACTGATCCCCCAAACCATACTTTACTGATTTTTTGGAAAAGGGTTAATTATTTTTGCACAAAATTAAGAGTTTTATTGTACATTACTGGTTTGATTTAGAGTCCTACCTCTATTTTCATTATCGCCCTTTTAAAAAAAGATTTATTTATTTATTAGAGAGAGAGCAGGAGGGGAGGAGCAGAGGGAGAGGGAGAGAGAGAATCTCAAGTAGACTCCCTGCTGAGTACAGAGCCCAACACGTGGGCTAGATCCCAGGACCCCAAGATTATGACCTGAACTGAAATCCAGAGTCAGAACTTCAACCAGCTGAGGCACCCAGGAGCCCTGCCGTTGTTTTATTTTCTCTGATTTTCTTTCTCTCACACAAGTGCTTCCAAAGGGAGACTGAGGTGAAGGCAGGGGTAAACATATTAATATAGTTGGATAGCTTTATCAAATGTGTAAGGCAATTTCACAAACTCCTAATTCTGAAAACATCGTTTGTTATTGGCATGCTTTTGACATTGAATATGGTAACAAGAAAACCATAACAGACTAGAAAAAAAGTACAGTAAGCAATGTTAGGAGTAGATAGGGGTGGGATTTCAGGAAAATATATATGATATCATTCTTGCTTCCTTTTGCACCATAATGTTTAGCTATGGGTTAGTAAAAACTGATAAGCTACAAACAGTTCATAAAGTGACATGAAATTGAGCAGCCAACCATAACCTTTGGATTACAGATGCATTTATTGTAGGCTTTTTTTATGCAAGATGTAGCAACAATGGTACTGAATATGGCTGAAGTGAAAATGAAGTGGTACGTATGTGGACAGTTCTGACAATGCCGATCACCAGAAAAAATGTTTGCTTTACCACCTACATGATCAAAGGTAAAAATATGGATAATATCTTAAAACACTTCATTTTAAATGGAGATAATACGGACAACTCAATGAAAATGTGAATTTTTAGAAAGTGGGTACTTACTCTCTTCTAACTTTAAAAAATTACTTCAATTTAAATTTAAATATTTAAGATTATGATATACAAATGTATTTTTGTAAAATTATTATGGCAAAATTTACAGTTATGTATCTCACTGTGATACACATGAAACATAATTTAAAAAAAAAAACAAAAAACAAAAGAAAACCATACTGCATATGGGGCTTGCTGATACTCACTTAGCGTGGCGAATATCTGGCAGGGACCGCTCTAGAGCAATATTGTTGCTGACAAAAATATTGAAACCGTTTTCCCTGTAAGCTGAGTCATCATGGTCCTCTTCAGTGAGGGGGTAAGGTTTCCCATGCTCACCTTTCCCTAGTAAGAGAAAACAAAATGGGATTATCCTCTCTACAAAAACCACTTAATCTTCTAGAACAGACAATAAGAATGAAACATGTGTACTTCTTTAGTCACTTGTTACTATGCTCTATAGAAGGCCTTTTATTATAACATACTATTTTATTTAGGAAAAAGAGATATGCTCATGATAAAAAGCAAACAACACAGAAGTAGAAAGTATAATCATCTTCCAGACAGAACCACTGTGAAGATTTGAAGTGTATGTTGTGTAACATTTGTATGCAGTTTGTGATATATACATTGCCTTATTATTTGATTTTATCCAAGTTAATTATATAAAAAAGCCATATTTTCATTTACTTCCAATGGTTGATATTAGTTCATTGTATCCCAATTTACACCATTCCACAAAAGATATACTTTCACATTATTTCTAATTCTTCCTACTAAAAACAATGTTGAAATGAACATCTTTGTTTATATATTACTAGTAATGTATTTTTGGAAGGGGAGGGATAATTCCTACAAATAGAATCTTGAATATCTGTAGAGTAGCTTATGATAGTTTTCACACATCTTCAGAAGCATTGGATAATATTTTGACATTTACTTGTGAAATATATATTTTTCATACTTTAGCTTACTTTCTCTTGATTACTTAAAAAATTAATAACTTCATATATGGAGATTTTTTAAAAATTTTCTTTTATTTATTTATTTTTAAAGATTTTATTTATTTATTTGAGAGAAAGAGTGAGCTAGAAAGAGAGAGAAAGAGAGAGAGAGGAGAGCATGAATAGGGGCAGAGGGAGAGGAAGAAGCACACCCCCTGCTGAGCAGGGAGCGTGACTTGGGGCTCAATTCCAGGACCCTGGAATCATGACCTAAACCGAAGGCAGGTGCTTAACTGACTGTAAAACGATTTTTATATTGTGTTTATTAAAGCTTTGTTAATTACGTATATTCTAAACATTTTCTAAGTTTACTTTACTTAAATCTGATTTAAGACTTCTGGTTTCCAGTTCTGAATGCAAGTAGTTTGGAAGTTACCACTCTATCCTAACAACAAGTACCAAGATGAACAGACTAAAAAAATCAACAACTCTTCTTATCCCACAGGAAGAAAGGACATAGGGCAAACTTATGTCCCCAAAACAGAGACAAACAGGTGAATACAGGGAATTGAGGCTTACCAGGGCAGGCATTCAGAAGTGCGAAATCAGTGCCTAGAGAGGAAATCTTAAAAGTAATTGACAAATTGCTGGAGCCTTAGTGAAGTCTGATAGTTAAAAGCTCCAGGGCTCGGGTATTACCAGAGCCCATCTAACCTGGGGGAAGGGAAATACCGAACTCCAGCCTACTCTAACCATCTTGTCCTACCAAAGAGGAGTCATACTCCAGAGGCAGAAACTCAATTAAGACCGAGACCTAGGGGCGCCTGGGTGGCTCAGTGGATCAAGCTGCTGCCTTCGGCTCAGGTCATGATCTCAGGGTCCTGGGATGGAGCCCTGCATCTGCCTCAGCATCCCTGCTGAGCAGAGAGCCTGCTTCCCCCTCTCTCTCTGCCTGACTCTCTGCCTACTTTTGATCTCTCTCTCTGTCAAATAGATAAATAAAATCTTTAAAAAAAAAAAAAAGACCAAGACCTAATCATAAGACTATTGAACACCTCCTCTCCCTGCCACACCTCATCATCACATTATAAACGGCCTATTTACAATAATTCCTTTACCCAAAACATTATATCCATCTACCAGGAAAAAAAAAATTACAAGACATAGCAAAAGGCAAAAAACCACAATTTGAAGAGAGAACGAACATCAGAACCAGCCATGGCAGAGATGTTAGAGTTAATCAGGCAGGGAATTTAAGGCAAATATGATTCATATGCTAAGGATTCATATGCTAAGGTTGAAGTATATAGTGTACAACAGCAGATGGACAATGTAAACAGAGAGATGGAAATTCTATGAAAGAATAAAAAAGAAGCCCTAGTGATAAAAAACATAACAGAAATGAAGAATGTCTTTGATGGGCTTATTAGTAGACCAGGCACACTTGAAAAAAGAATCTCTGAGCTTGAGGATATGTTAATATCATCCTCTAAAACAAAAAGGCAAACAGAAGAATGACTGAAAAAACTGAACAGAATATCCAAGGATTGTAGAACAACTTTAAGAGGTATAACAGATACATAATGGAAATAACAGAAGGGGAAGAAAAAGAGAAAGGAATAGAAGATATATAGGAAACAACAATGACTGAGACTTTCCACAAATTAATGTCAGAGAGAAAACCCACAGATCCAAGAAGATTAGAGAACACCAGGACAGGACAAATGCCAAAACAAAACAAAACAAAACAAAATTACAAACTACCCCTAGGCATATCATTTTCAAATTATAAAAAATCAAAGCTAAAGACAAAATCTTAAAAGAAACCAGTGGAAAAAAAAAAAAAACACCATATACTATACAGGAACAAAAACAAGAACTACACCTAACTTTACTTCTGAAACCATGTAAGCAAGAAGAGAGTGAAATGAAATATTTAGAATTGAAAGAAAAAAAAGATCAACTTAGAATTCTTCATGCTGTGGGATTGTCCTTCAAAAGTAAAGGAGAAATAAAGACTTTCTCAAACAAAAATTGAAGAATTTGTTGCCACAGGTAGATTTATATTGTAAGATATGTTTTTAATAATCTCTTCAGAGAGAAGGAAAGTGATACAGATGAAAAATTTAGATCTACATAAAGAAAAGAAAAACATCATGGAGGAATAAGGGAAGATAAAATACAAAAAAAAAAACTTTTTATTTTTTCTTAATCTTTTTTTTTTTTTTTTTTT
>NW_019154087.1:78786234-78833888 GCF_002288905.1 Enhydra lutris kenyoni
AAGGCAGCGGCTTAACCCACTGAGCCACCCAGGCGCCCCAATTTTTTCTTAATCTTAATTGATATAACATAGCAGTTTGTTCAAAATAGAGTACCAACAATGGATTAAATTATATATATACATATATATATATATCCATATGTATATATATATATATATATATATATATATCTAAAATGAACTTATATAATTAGAGAAAAAAATGGAATCCTGTAAAATACTCAATTAAAAACTGCAAAAGACAGGGGCGCCTGGATGGCTCAGTGGGTTAAAGCCTCTGCTTTCAGCTCAGGTCATGATCCCAGGGTCCTGGGATCGAGCCCCGCATCAGGCTCTCTGCTCAGCGGGGAGCCTGCTTCTTCCTCTCTCTCTGCCTGCTTCTCTGCCTACTTGTGATCTCTGTCTGTCAAATAAATAAATAAAATCTTAAAAAAAAAACTGCAAAAGACAGAAAAAAAGTGGAAGACAAAAATGGAACAAGGAATAAGAACAGCAAATAGAAAACAGTAATGAATATGGTAGATATTAATCAAAATGTGTAAATAATCACTTCAAAAGTCAGTGGTCTAAAGGCACCAATTAAAAGAAAGAAATTGTTGGAGTGGATCAAAATAAATCTAATTGAAGATTTTTCCCATCCAGATTTTTTTTTCTTTCATAGTTTATTTACCTATTATATTTATGAATAAGCCCTTTCCTTTCCCAATATTAATTTTTAATTTTAATTTATGTATTTATGTATGTATGTATTTATTTTTTAAAGACTTTATTTATTTGAGAGAGAGAGAGAGAGAGAGCATGAGGGGGGAGAGGGGATGGGGAAAAGCAGATTCCCTGCTGAACAGGGAGCCCAATGAGGGGCTCCATCCTGGTACTCCAGGATCATGACCTGACTAAAAGGCAGACACTTAACTGACTGAGCCACCCAGGTGCCCTGCAATATTATTTAATTCATTCATGAATTCAGAGTTTTACTAACATTTTATTTTTTTTTTTTGTCCATCAAAATTTTGAACCATCCGAAACTTGTGAGAAAAAGAAAGAAAATATCACATTCAATTTCTCACAAATAGGTAGCCATAGTGACTACATTTAATAAATATTTTGTCTTCTCCTTTCTTGTTTTAAAATGCCACATACAAAATTTCAGACATATTGGCATATTTGGGGACTTCCATAATGTTTCTTTTTTCTGTCAATTTTTACATTAGAACACTGGTGACAGCACATTTTAATATTTGTCAGGGCCACTTCTCACTCACCATATTCTTTTTCAGAACAATATCATATAATTATTTTTCTATGTGAACTTTAGACTCATTTTACTATTTAATAAAATGGTTATTTTGGATTTTGTTTTGAAGTTAAATTGAATTTATCAGTTCTTCCTTAGGGAAATAATATTTTGATGTATCTTAACAATTTTTCATAGCTTTTTTCCTTGGATTTTAGTAGAATTTCACACAATTTTTTTTTTTTTGAGTTCAGATCTTTTTTCTTAAGTTTTTCTAGGTGTTTTTTTTTCCACTGTACTAAAAGTATCATCTTTTCTTCTATTTTATTTTCTAAATAGTACACACTAAAGCTATTAATTTTTATACTTAATTGTTAACCAGTTACTTTATTAAACTTTTTCCATATATATACACATCTATCTATCTATCTATCTATCTATCTATCTATCCTGGGGGTTTCAAAGTACACATCATTTTATTTCAAATAATAATAATTTATTTTTCTTAAAGATTTATTTATTTATTTATTTTAGAGAGAGAAAAATACAGAGAGCAAGAGCCAGGGGAGAGGCAGAGAGAGAAACCTGAAACAGACTCCTCACTGAGTGTGGAGCCCTATGCAGATCTCCACTCTAGGACCCTCAAATCATGGCCTGAGCAGAAATCTTGAATCTGACATTTAGCTAACTGAGCTATCCAGGCGCCCCTAAATAATAATATTTATTCTCCCCTCTTCCTCCTTTCTTCATGCATACCATTTTCAGATTTCTTTAATTCTATAGTCAACAATAAATAACACTAGTGTCAACAAGCGCTTACTAGGGTAATGACTTTAATGTGATTGTACATGAGTCTGTGTGTACGTGCATGTGTGCGTGTGTGTGTGTGTGTGTGTGAGAGTATATGTGGTTATAGCCTATCATGTTAAGAAAGAATACTTATAGTGCCTTTTAAATAAAGGTAGTTTTTCATGAATAGAATATGAAAGTTTACCAAATTCTTTCAAATTTTACGGGTTTTTTAAAATATTTTCACCATATTAACCTTTGATTTAGCAATATGTTATTTGTTTGTAATCACTGAAATATTTTGTTTGTTTGTTAGGAAATTTGGCTTCTATATCAGTAATCCCTCAAATAAAAGTGAAAGCCTCCTTTTTTTTTTTTTTTTTTTTTATCTTCTAGCTTCTGCCCTAATGACATTAACCTCAGTAGCAGTGACAGCCAAGATCAAACAGCTGTGGAAAGGAATTATATGCTCAAGAAGCAGACTGAAAATCTCTCCAATTTTAAGGGAGAGAAGCAAAAATTTTTAAGTGTTTCCCTTTGGGCATAAAAATGAAAATACTGGATCTTGTCTGTTTTTCTGTTATTTCTTAGGATAAACTGTCAGCTGCTTTTTTAACCTAAAAGGGAAATAAATAAATCAGTGAGAAATTTCCTTTAACACCTAACTATTGAGCATCCACTGGGACAAAGTACTATGTTAAATCATTTTATGAACACTTTCTAACTCAGCATTACAAAATAAACATTGTTCTACCCATGTTACATATAAGTAAGCAAAAGAGAGGCTATCATTTTCAATATGGATTTCCACAATCAGCAATTAGCTGATTTTTTTTAAAGGATCTGAACTCTTAAAATATCTAAATCTCTCTCCACTAAATGGCCAAATACTAGATAAGGTCTTTTGACCTTATATATTCTCTAGCATGAACTGGATTTACAGACACTCTATAAGTCTTATTTAACAAGAAAATCATAGTGCATAGTAGTCTTTATTTTCTTTAATGATTTTTTTATTTTTTAATTTATATGCCTTAGTGAAATGTATACATGCAGCCAGGCTTCTTTTCAGTAATTTTTGTAGAGAAATTTTTATTGCTCAGCTTTTAGATTCAGCCACTTTAAGACTACAAATATAAATTTTAAAGCTACACATTCATTAAAACACCTGCCAATCAAAGGGAAATTCGTTTTCTCTGTACAGCAATTTAGTTTTCAGACAGATAAGTCTCCTGAGACAAGGCTTTTCAAATGAATAAGTGATACTCTAGAGTTATAAAACAAAACTTGTGAGTCACCAATGATGGTATACTAGAAATTCCTTCATTGGAGTTGTGAGAATAGGTTTTAAAATTTTATGTTCTTATGCACAGAGCCCACAGTTTTTACTGCAAATGCTACAAACTCATCTTAAGTTTTAATATGTAAAGCCTCAGGGACTGTCACATCTCATATGGTTTAAGATTTCTTCTATAAAACAAGAAAACAAAAAACTCTAAGCAAAGCAACAAAAATAAGTATACGTTGAAAAATGATTTATTATTCAAAGGTGATTTGAGTGATTATTAGCCTACAGATTTACCTGTTTAACATTTTAAAAATTCTAATATGCCTTACTATTATTGACTGTAAACTCAAATCAGTCCTTTACTTGAAATGTAAAAAATAGTATATAGTCTGCTATGTTTAAAATAGTATATATCGACCACATCTTCTTTACCCTCTTGTCTGCTGAAGGGCATCTCACCTCTTCCCATAGTTTGGCTATTGTAGACATTGCTACTATGAACACCAGGGTGCATGTGGCCCTTCTTTTCACTACATCTGTATCTTTGGGGTTTAAATACCCAATACTGCAATTGCTGGGTCATGGGTAGCTCTATTTTTAACTTTTTGGGAGGATATGGTCCATATATACAATGGAATGTTACTCAGCCATCAGAAAGGATGAATACCCAACTTTTGCATCAACGTGGATGGAACTGGAGGAGATTATGCTGAGTAAAATAAGTCAAGCAAATAAAGTCAATTATCATAGGGTTTCATATATTTGTGGAATAAGGAATAACACAGAGAATTTTAGGAAAAGGAAGGGAAAAATTCATGGGGGGAAACCAGAGGGGGAAATGGACCATGAGAGACTATGGACTCCAGGAAACAAACCAAGGGTTTTGGAGGGACGGGGGTGAAGGGATGTGTTAGCCAGTGATGGGTATTAAGGAGGGCATGTATTGCATGGAGCACTGGGTGTTATACACAAATAATGAATCATGGAACACTACATCAAAAACTAATGATGTACTGTATGGTGACTAACATAATACAAAATAAGTAAATAAAATAGTATAAAAATGAGAAGTTGGGTGGCTCAGTTGGTTCAGTCCCACTGGGTTTTGGCTTGGTCATGATCTTCAGGGTCATGAAATCAAGTCCTGCTTCTGGCTCTGCACTCAGCACAGACTCTGTTCCTCTCCCTCCCCTTTTGCTCCCCCATCCTGAAATAAATAAATAAATAAGAACATAAATACATAAAAATAAAATCTATGAAATAGTATGAAAGGTGTGAGATTATTTAAAGAATCAGATATAAAAAATCAATACTATATCTACATGTAGTTACTAAATAGAAAAATTCCATTTTATAAATATATCTCTGATCCTATGTATTCAAGTCATATAGTAGAATTTAATATGCAAATTAGGTTAGTCTCATAGTGCACCTGGTATTTACCCTCCAGGTGAAATGACATTTTATTTAATCTGGCATACATATAGACTGGTCTTATTATTTTTTTTAATGTTTATTGAGTATCCACTATATGCATCACTGGATGTGGAAAGGGAAAATGTGTTTAATATGACCCCAGGCCTGAAAAAGCTAGAAATAGACTCTGACTAGTAAGATATGGTCTCCTAGGAACTGAACGTCTGTGTCCCCACAAAAGTCTCATGTTGAAATCCTAATTCCAGATGTGAGGGCATTTGGTGTGAGGCCTTTGGGAGGAGGTGATCAGTCTGTGAGATTAGGACTCGTGAATGGGATTAGTGTTCTTATAAAAGAGATCCAGAGAGCTTCCTTGCCCTTTTACCTTGTGAGGACACAGCAAGAAGACTGTCCTCTATGAGCTATGCACTCTCCAGATATGAAATTTACTGGGGTCTTAATTTTGGACTTTCCAGCCTCCTGAACTGTGAGAAATATAATTCTGTTGTTTATAAGCCACCAAGTCTATGGTATTTTGTTATAGCCGCCCAAACAGTCTAAGTCAGAGTGAAACTATAAAACAATTTGTTGTGAAAAGGAAGGATGGTATTTGTGGAAGTGATTGAATTTGACAATAAACCCTATAAGAATTTCAAAACTGTGGCAAACTGAGGAAGTTTATATGGCTTGGAAACTCCAGATAGAAAGAGGAAGTTTTTATAGCTCAAACTTGAAGGATGGAGGAAGGTTTACACTGTTTCAAGAGGTCTGGGGCTGGGAAGACTATATAAGAATTGAAATAAATGAATTTGTACAGATGCAAATTTTAAAACATGCTTTTGGAAAATAATTAAAAAACCTATATGAATAGATTGAGATCTCATAAAATAAAATACTGAGAGATAAAGTAGGTTTTTGTCAGAGGACAAGAAATTCTAGTGACAGACAGTTTAGGGTACTTAAACTTTTTCTTAGGAGTAATTAAAGTATAACAATAACCTAAGGAAAGTATTTTAACACTTTTTCCTGAGGGGCTTGAGGACACTCAAGAATTGAGGAACCATGAGAGACTGTGGACTCTGAGAAACAAACTGAGGGTTTTGGAGGGGAGGGGAGTTGGGGGGTGTGTTAGATGAGTCTGGTGGTGGGTATTAAGGAGGGCACGTATTGCATGGAACACTGGGTGTGGTGCATAAACAATGAATCTTGGAACACAGAAAAAACAAAATTAAATTAAAAAAAAAAGAATTGATATAATCAGGCCTTTGCTCAAATATAATTTTCTTGGAGAGATTTTTCTTAATCAACCAACCCATCTTAAATCAGTATACCAGCACTCCTTGCCCTGTTACCCAAATCAATATTTTATTTTTACCATGCATTGCTTTTCTACCATAAATTACTACTCTAAATTTATTAAGTGACTATTAATTCTAAAATATATTAATTGACTATCTCCTCATTGGGATATAATCTCCATAAAAACAGGGACTTTTTCTGTTCCCTATAGTGTCCCCAGAATGTAGTAAAGTATCTGGCACATAGCAGACACTCAATAAATATTTTAAGTGGTTTATAAATAATAAAGTGATAAAGATTTGGGTTTATTACCCAATAGAAATAAAGATATTCATTTATTTATTCAAAACTGCAATATTAAACATCTATTCTGAGATAGGGGCTAGGGATTAAATGATGAATATCACAGTACCTTTGACATCATATGTAAGAGAAGGAAAGTAAAAACATCACTGTGATTTAAAATAAAAATGTAATAATCTGTAAGATCATTGAGGGATAGGACTGTATCTTGGTATCTTGGGGTCAGGAAATATTAACATAGTACTTATCACATGATTTGTCCCCCAAAATACCTGTGAAGTGAATAAATGTTGAAATGAATTAATGCACTTTGTACTGTGAGAAGGATAGAGGATGTATCTCAATGATACGGGATCTTTTAGCAGCAGTTAAGCAGACAGAAAGAAGAGCCACAGGCATGATACACAGAGGTGGTAATTAGGAATTCCAACTCTGGGTTGGTATGGCTGAAGTGTGGTGTCTGAAAGATGGAGCAATAAAAGACATAGCTGGAAAGGTAGTAAATTATTGGTTTCACATTATTCTGGATGTGATAAAAGTCCTAATTTAAGTGAAGTATAGTAAGTCAGTAATCCATACTGATAATTCTAAGGCAACAACAACAACAAATCACCCAATAATGTATAACACAAAATCTAATAAGATAAAAATAATAAAACAAAAATAAAATAATAAGGAAAAAATAAAATTAAAAATAATTTGTTATAAAAAAGCCGAAAATAATGAATTAAAGATTATACAACACATGAGACATTTAGAAACCAAATAGCAAAATTTAAATGATAAAGATTAATTCTTTGAAAGAAACTTACCAGAATTAATAAGAAGACACTACCATAGTCCTTCCATCTGTTTAAAAATTTTTTCTCTCCTTAAATTTACATTAAATATTTATTGAACAAATGAAAGCACATTTCATCTTTTTAAGTGTTTTTCCCAAATTCATTAAGATATAATTAACACATAGCATTCTGTAAGTTTATGTGTAAAATATGTTGATTTTATATACTTCCATAATGAGAAATTACTATCACCATCTCATTAGCTAACACCTTCATCACTTTTTCTTTTTTGTAATGAGAATGTTTAAGATCTACTCTCAGCAACTTTCAGATACATAAAACAATATCAGCTGTAATCACCATGCTGTATGTGAGATCCCTAGAAGTTATTAATCATATAACTGGAAGTTCATACCTTTTGATCAAAATCTCCCCACTTCCCTAACTCCTCCTCCCCCGCCCAGGCCCTAGCAATCCCATTCTACTCTCTGTTTCTATTAGTTTGGTGTTTTTAGATTCCATATATGAGTGATACCAACCCATATTTGTCCTTCTCTGTCTGACTTCCTTCACCTAGCATACACAATAGTTATTATTTAGCCATGAGAAAGGAGAAAATTTTTTCTATTTATAACAACATGGACTGAACCTGTGGGCATTATGATTAAAAAATTTTGAAAAATCCAGGCCCACCTGGATTCACTGATGAACTTTCTTAACATTAAAATGAGAAATGGTATCATTTTTACACAAATATTTTAGAAATTAGAGAAACTTCATATGACACTGGCATGAACCTGATATCAAAACCAGGCAAGGACATTATAAGAAATGAATATATTGGACCTATGTCTCTCATGAGTATAAATGGAAAAAATCCTTAACGAAAACAGCACAATGAATCTATAAATACTTTAAAAGACATTATATCATGATCAATTGGGATTTATTCTAGAAATGCAATGTTGGTTTAATATTCACAATCAACCAATATAACTCACATTAACAGAATAAAAGAGATAAGTCATATTACTATCTCAGTATAGGTAAAAAAAAATCATTTGATAAAACTCAACAACCTACTTATAATGGAAATTTTCAATAACTTAAAATAGAAGGGAACTTTTTTTTACATGACAAAGGGTATTCACAATAAAAATTCAGCAAACATATATATAAACATATATATCTTTGGCGAAATAGTGAATACTTCCCCCTGAGATTGGAAACACAACACTAATCTCAAGCATCACTACCTGTATCTAAATTGACACTATCCATTCTGCCTGTCAAGTGAAATGAGTCATGAAGAAGAAAGAAAAGATATAAAGACTGTAAAAGAAGAATGAAAGCTAATATTATTTTAAGTGGCATTAAATGTGTACAAAAAATCCCAAAAAATTTGAAACCTATAACAATTGATAAATTAATTTGTCAAAGTTGTGACTGATAAATATCAATATATAATCAACTCTATTTACAAACAACAAACTTGAAATAAAAATTTTAAAATAAGGGTGGCTGGGTGGCTCAGTCAGTTAAGCATCCAACTGGCTCAGGTCATGATCTCGGGGTCCTGAGATCCAGACCAAGTGGGGCTCTGTCAACAAACTGTAGATTTTCTCTCCCCAGCTTCTCCCTCCTTCTCTGCCTCTCCCCTGCTTATATGCATGGTCTCTCTCACTCTCAAATAGGTAAATAAAATCTTAATTTTTTTAAAAAATAGCTTTTAAAAATCACATGAAAGTATCAAATATTTATGAATAAATCTTTAAAAATATGCATAAGGCCACTCTGTAGTAAAAATGTAAGAAACACTGTTGGGAGAAACTAATAATGAACTAAATAATTGGAGTGATTCACCATGATCTTGGATTGGGCAAAGTTTTTTAAGATGTCAACTCCCCATGAACTGATAAGTTACCTAAAAACCTTCCAACTAAATCCTGGGAGTTTTTGCTTCTTGGTGGTGGTGGTGGTGGTGGTAGTATGTGTGAGTGGGGTATAGTATATTGTGAGATGGAGGAATTCAATTAAAAGTGTATTTGGAGGGGTGCTTAGGTAGCTCAGCCACTTGAGCGGCTGCCTTCCGCTGGGACCGAGCCCCACATCGGGCTTCCTCCTTGGCGGAGAGTCTGCTTCTCCTCTTCCCTCTGCCTGCCGCTCTGCCTAACTATACTCTCTCTCTCTCTGTTAAATAAATAAATAAAATCTTTTTTAAAAAAAGTATATTTGGAAATGCAAAGAGCCTAAACTTCCCACCACAATATTAAAGAAGAAAGGCATAGTTAGACCAAATTAAAACTATACACATACGGTCATGGAATAAACCAGAACTAATTTGGTTATATAAAAATGCTAACGTGAACATAAAGACACACATATGAAAGATGTTTCTAAGAACATATATAAATGGATATATATAAAAATGATAATGTAATCATGATGTAGTAATAATAACCAGTCATCACTGGTAGTGATATTGTCTCCATTTTCTGATTGTAGAAACTTCATTTTAAGAAAGAACAGTTTTCTAACATTTAGAGATATGAGTAATTTTTATATTTAAAATATTTATGTATTTTTTATTTAACATATAAGGAGTTAAATAACAAGATGTATTTATATTCATTCTGAGCAAAGGTCTTTAAAGTAGGGATAGCATAAATCTATGTGCACAAATTGAGGTTGATAAGAGCTCATTCTGAAAAAATTTAATAATTGATTTTAGATATGTTTGCATAGAAATCTAGTGTTTTATTATTTTTCAGCTTTCAGCGTGGGCTTGTGAAAAGGTTTTTATTTCCTAATTGTGTAGTTATTCTCTAAATTATCACAAAAAGCTTCATTGTCTGTAGACAATGCAGTAGAATCATGTTAAGAAATATTTTGCCTCAACACCCTAATTACTTTCAAACTTACTTTGTTTCATTCATCAATGGCGTGTGTTCTACTTACATAGATATAATTATAAGATTTTTCTTAGTTATTACGGACAAATGATAAAATGTTTTTTTAAGTATTTTAAATCCAAAAGGGATCTATAATTTATATATTAGAGGATTTCTGCCTTTTCTCTCTTCCCTTCCTTCTCTCACTTCTTCCTAAAGGGAAGTGCTTGATTTAATTCCCAGGCAGTGTATTCCTCAGAAAAGTGACAAATTTTTTTTTTTTTTTTTAATAGACTCAAACTAAATGGAACATTACTGTCAAATGTGTCTGACTTGGTCTGTTAGCATCTTCCTTTGTGTAAAATCATAAACTGTCAGAGTGTCATGGGTTGTACATTTTTAACACTTCTGAAAAAATGAGGCAACACAATCACGAAATATTCCATATGCCATTTGAAACATACAGAGAAGCTGAGATAAAAACTATCAAAGAGAGTGGAGGAAATAGAAAGAAAATAAAAAGACCACTGGTAAAAGGGCAAAATAGAATGAAAGCAGCAAAAGAAAAAAAAAAAAAAAAAAGATAGGAAAGAAAAAAAAAAAAAAAAAAAAAAAAAAACAAGGTTAGCAAAGAAAATAAATGAAGACAAAATTTGGGAGGTTTTCAACAAATTTATTCCTCATGGTAATGGAGTAAAAGTCTGATTTATAAAAGAAGGTTAATTTTATTATGTGTTATTAGTAACATTGTACACAGTTTAAAGAAACAACTGAAATTTATACTGTATGATGAGAAAAATATAGAGTTTGTGATCCTGAATAAGCTCAAGAAAAAATTTATTTGGGTTAAACATTAACAGGCACCCTGAAATGATCAAGGTTTTTAGATTAAGTGAATTGTAAATACATGTTTATGTCACATTTAAAGTAGTTCTGAAGAACAATCAACGTCTTATTATATTTTGATTACAAATGACAACAAATGCCTTAGAAGAGCTTATGTCATTTATAATAAAATTTTACCTGATGCTGAGGGACAAGTGACTTCTTACTCAATAGATTATAAAGAAAGGAGGATGCATTAGAAGAGATGACAACGATGTTACTTGTTATAGTCACTCAAGAATAAGACCACCACAGATAGCATGTTCTTGGTCAGGGCCAAGATACTGGAGGTGGGATCAAGAGAGGGGTGACTATTCATCAAATGGACAAAAGAAGGCAACTCATGGAAGACTTGCACTAAGAACTATATGCAATATGTAATTCTTATTTTAAACAGATTGGATTTACATTTCTATGGAACCAGAAAAGCCTTTCAACCTGCTCACTGAAGTATAAGTGTCTCTCTCCCTCATGTCTGTAGTAATGGCATGAAACATTATCAGTGATCCATGTCTCAAACTTCCCATTGGTCCAACCACCGTGGCATAGAGAGAGCACAGACACCAGAAATATGCAAATAAAATTCTAGTAAAGTTTTTGAGTGAAGAGATTTTAATAAAATATAGAAGTGCTTTAGAGCCATTTTTTAAAGGATGACTAAATTCAAATTCATCAAAATCAGAAATATCTATATTTTAAATTAATCAAAATACTTCCCTATGTTTATTGTAAAATTTTTTACATTTTTCGTGTATATTTTATTATATTTTTTCATTTCATAAGAAATTGATTAACTATATCTAGGTAAGTAGCTGTTATTTACAAAGGCAACAAATACTTTCTGTCAACCCAATACATTTCCTGGGATGTAATCTCCTGGGGCTTAGTCCTAATTCCATGACTCACTCAAGGAATTTTGTTATCTGACTGAATCATCCTGGAAGTGAGAACTGCAAATTGGTTTTTAAAAATTGTGGATTTTATCTCTATGAACATAGATAAAACATACCCATGCAACTTATGTTAGCTTATTCATTGGAAAAGCTAATAAGTTATTCCTTTCCTAAAGTGTTTCCATGTGGACTCCCGATACATTTGCCTTCAATAACCTTCTTTTTTCTGCTTAAGGAACAGATTTGTTTTCAGATGTCAAGGAGTTTTTGTTGTTTTTCTTTAATTTTCTTCAAACTATAATCTGTATTAGCTCTTTTTCTGGAAAATCATAACCAATCTTTAAAAAGTGATTAACATGCCAAAGTTACAGAGGTATGATAATGATTAAATAAATAACTACGTATTAAAGATCTTTGCAAACTGTATGGCCAAATGAAATAAAAATTTTTAGTAAAACATTTTCATTTTACAGTGTTTTTCTCTTTAATTCTTTCAGAGAGCCCTTTCTAGCACCGATTTGGTCAAAATTTAGATTCAAAACAGAAATTTTACTTTATTAAAACTAAAACTTTCCAACTGAAGTACCTCAACTTACTTTATCAATATTTTGCAACTTACTTTAGCTGACATTTTGTTACAAAGCTCAACTATACCTCTAATGATTTTTTTTAAGGATTTTTTTAAAAGATCTTTGTTGTTTTTATAGAAATTTTTTAAAAACGTGCTCACAACAAATTAAAAATAAAAGGCACTCCAAATCTTATCACTTATCATTCAAACATTAGGTAAATTTATTTATAAACATTTCTCTTTGAACATATCAAAGGCTGATTATTTTTGAATGACTGAATAAAACCTGGGCTATTCTATGCATGTCATTTCAATTTTTTATCATCTCAAAGGATGTTAAACATTCCCATTAAGTTTAAGAACATAAATAAGCTTCCACCAAAATGGTGAATTGAACATACACATTTTTTTCTACTTTCTTTCTGGAAATCACAGTAAAATGTTAAAAGACAATTAAAAGGGATGCCTGGGTGGGTGGCTCGGTTGGTTAAGCGCCTGCCTTAACCGACCTCAGGGTGATCTCAGGGTCCTGGAATGGAGCCCTTGCACAGTGCTCTCTGCTCGATGGGGAGTCTGCTTCTCCCTCTGCCTCTCACCCTGCTTGTGTTCTCTTGCTATTGTTCTAGCTCTCTTTCTCAAACACATAAATAAAGTCTTTTAAAAAAAAATATTATTAAAAGATTAGAGACCTAGGGCAAAGAAGAGAAAGAGAGAGAAGCAGTCAGCATAAAAGAGATTAGCACAAATCTATAAACAGTGGAAAGAAGATCAGCATGTGGTTACTGATAAATCAGATGGAAGAAACATAACCAAGTTCCACATGGAAGAGAGAAGAAACAAGACTGTCTTGTAGGACACGTCTTTTCTGGACATGTCTAGACCAGCTATGGAGAAGGATGAAATTGAGATATGAAGCTTCAAAATGGCAGAAAAACTGAAATTCTTCATTCTAATAGTTAAGATTCCAAGCTCACTCCTCTTCCACAGTGGCCATCTCTCCACCCATTATTCAGTCACCCTACAGCTAAACCTACCATTAGACCAACCTGACCACCGGCAGAACTCCAATTCAGCTTCATGTCGACTGACCATTAACAACCATGCTCTTCTTAACAAACGTTATGAATCAACTAACTTTCAAAGCTATGATATAAAACTCAGATAAGAGTAAACACAAACAAGAACAAGAAGAGAGAGATGGGAGAAAAGGAGGAAGAGGAGTTTGAGGAGAGCCACACTGCTTATTCATAAATGATAAAGCTGGAACTAGAACATCATCCACTTCCCCTCCCTGTCCCTGACAACAAATGGAGGAAATGAGGTTTACTGAATTATTCTAATCATTTACAAAACAAATCTGCCAAAAAATTGTTCCAGGACTTTAATCTATAAAACTGGCAGCCATAAGAGTACATCTTTTATTGAGAAACCTTTACTCCTTTCAAATTTTTGATGTATTTTTTTCATAAACTCTAACAATAGCCTTGAAAGATAAGTGTCCCATTTTTAATATGAAGAAATTGATACTTCTTGAGAAAAATTATGTGACATGATAACATACTTTATAAATAGAACAGAAACATAAAGCTAAGTCTTTTAATACTTTGTAAATTATAAATGGATTCTTTGTTCTCCATCTCACTTCAATACTTTGTTCATAATTTTTATTTAAAAAAAAAACACTAATTTTTCACACTGTGATTATTACAATGATGCCAAAGGAACAATATCTAAATGAACCAGATTATTACAGTCAACTTAACTCTTTTTTCCCTCCTACTATGCAGTACTACTCCAAATTGTTAAATTCAATAGGAATTTTATACCTTGAAATATTTGTCTATAAGATTTATGTAGTAATTTGTCACACAGCCTAAAGAAAAAGGGCCATTAGTGAGAAATAATTGCCTGTAAGTTTAAGGCAGTATCACACTTATCTCACCCCAAAATATGAACTTCATGTACATTTCTCTTCTGTCAGTCCCATCCAAAGCTGTAATACACAGAAGCCTAAAAAATTCTGCCAAAATCATACTCTAATAAAATCAGTATTTATTTTGAGAGGAGAGGTTATAATACAACAGCTGAAAGAATATATTGAAAAGATAAATGCATTTAAAATGATCATAGTTAAAACTATTTTTGTATCTGTCACAACACATAAAACAATCAAAATTTTAAAACAGGTGTTCACAAAATTATCTGATGAGATTCTCTTGTACAAATGCAAACCCTAATTAATATCATTATGATAAACTCTTCGATTTTCACAAGCAAATATTGGCTGTATAATTCTAATGGGCATAGGGTCCCCCACAATGATTATACTTTTCTGGTTTACTCCGGTACTGAGGTACTTTTATACTAACTGTATTGAAAAAAGGAAAAAATATAATTTTAAACAAATTCCTGAAATCGAGTAATGTAAATCATGACTGCACTCCACTAATGGATACTGGGTTGGAGGACAAAAATCTAGGGCTGAGTTACACATCTAGATTTCCTAGGAAAAAGCTGTATAATTCAGGTAGGCTTTTTCAAATTTCTACCCTCAATCTCCTCATTTGCAAACACAAAAGGCATGACTAGATTTATTATAAGTAATATTCTACACTAGTTCCAAATCATTCATTTTTTTCTAAACACCACACATCACCAGATATTTAATTCACTTTCAAGAGCTGAACTTCACAAATATCTGAAGCTTTGAGTCCTTTTTAAAACATTTTTTATTTTATTTTTATTTTTTTTAATTTTGGAAACTTTTTTTTTTTAAAGATTTTATTTATTTATTTGAGAGAGAGAGAGAGAGACAGAGAGAGCAAGCCACAGGATGGCAGAGGTAGAGGAACAAGCAGACTCTCCACTGAGCAGGGAGCCCTACATACGTCTCCATCCCAGGACTTGGAGAACATGATCTGAGCCGCAGTCAGTCCCTTCACCAACTGAGCCATGCAGGTGCCACTGAAGCTTTACGTACTTTTAATCTCAAAGGAAAAACTATATGACTTTGTCATATAGCCACTCTTTTAGAAGAAATGGGAGTTCATTGTAGGGCTGGGCTATGAGATCCTTGAGGGTAGACTCAGGGCATGGTGAGATTCAATATACACTACTTGCCTGACTGACTAAAATATAAAACATAACTAAAGCTAAGAAAGCAAGGATAAACTATTTAAAACACACTAGGTTCTTTACCACAATTAGCCACCAAAAGATACACGCAATTAACTCTTAAACAATGTGGGGGCTACAGGCACCAACCTCTACATAGTTGGAAATTCATGTTTAACTTCTGATTCCCCCAAATTTAACTACTAGTAGCCTACTGCTGATAAGAAACCTTACCAATAACATAAATAATCAATTAACACATATTCTGTATGCTGTATGTATTATATACTGTATTCTTACAATAAGGTAGAGAAAAGAAAATGTTATTAAGAAAATTATGAGGAAGAGAAAATATATTTAGAGTACCATACTGTACATATAGAAAAAACAAACAAACAAAAAATCCCATGTATAGGTGGTTCCATGCAGTTCAAACCAGTGTTGTTCAAAAGTCAACTGTACTCTTGGTTTTTCCTTTTAAATCAAAATCTACACAGATAAATATGGTTGTCTCATACTGAGTTAAAGAAGACACTATTGTATAATCCACATACAAATGAAAACTTTCCTCATGAAAGTTACAATTCAGTGTTCCAATTAGAATTGTCTCTACTCCTCAATCTCAGAGGAACTCATTAAATTTACTCTCTCCAGTTAAAGCAAACTGGTCCCAAAGCAGAGATGAAAGTCTAAGTCGCTAGGACTACAGTTGCAAGAGTTTTTTTTTTTTTTTCCTAAATAAAGAAGATAAAATAATAAAAAGGGCCAGATGGAAAAAAAGAAATTTGTGACAAATTAAGCTGAATCCTAGGAAAGGAACCCAGTGCTTCCCATTATGATTTAGATAAGAAGGCAAACACAAAGAATAAATTGTAAGATGACTCTCTACTTCTCCATCCCAGGACCCTGAGATTGTGACTAATATTCTACACTAACTTCAAGTCATTCAATTATTCCTTTTTCTAAGTCACCACATATCACCAGATATTTAATTCATATTTAAGAGCTAAACTTGACAAGTATTATCTGAAGCTTTGAGTACTTTTTTTAATTTATTTTTTATTTTTTTAAATTTAGTTAATTTTTTTAAAGACTTTATTTATTTATTTGAGAGAGAGAGAGTGAGCACAAGGCATGGAGGGGCATTACATGTAATAATGGATAATAATGAGGGGTCTGAGGAAGACACTAATTCCCTTGACAAAAGTAGTTCAAGCATCTGTGAAAGGCAGGACTCTTTTTATCTTCTAAGAGAGTTGCTGAACCATATGCCTACTCACTTACTGAGGTTTTAGTTGTGCAGAGATGGGGGAAATCTGAGTCCATGGTTCTTAGTTCTATTTCACTGAATAACTCATGGCCAGCTGAGGTTGCTTTTGTTGCACAGGCCTCTTTGAGAGTGAATCTGGACCAGGTTTGTGCCAGCCCACAGGGCTGTAGCTTGTCAGGTCTCTTTAAATGACAGTTTTGAGGATGTCAGAATAGGTTTTGGAGATGTCAGTCAGTTCCGTCATTCTCATATATGGTTTTTCCAAAACAATTTTGTTATTAAGAAAAAAAATTGCAATATGAGAAAAAATATCTTTTTAAAAAATGTCAGGAAGGTAAATTGTGATAATTATCAGATAACATAGAATAGGAAAATAATAATTAAAACACTATGATATTTTCAAATATGAGGAGGAAATGATCCTTAAAAGGGAAACTCATTATAGAAGGTCACTTAGAGTGTAGTCAGGAGACAATTAAAGACTGATGATGAGTAGTTGATCATAACATCCCTGCATAATGAAAGAATGAGTGTCTCAAAAGGAGACAGAGAAAAGTTAGAGGACAGAAGTCTTACCTTTTCTTCATTACAAATCTTATCCCCTCATCAACCTAATTTTGAATTTCCAATTTTAACTAGCAGTTGAAAGAAAAAAGCATTGAAACAATGAAACCATTTGTATATGGAAGCATTAATCTTTTTCAGAACTTGATATACACAGCAACATCTTTTAATACTTTATGAAATGATATCATGTTTTAAATATAATAATTTAAACATTCATGAAGGACAACCATATGGCCATTAGAGGATAACTATAGACTCTGCCTTCTAGAATTTTTAAATAACTACATAAGCAAACTTATCCCCCATCAAATGATGAACAGAATAGAAGAAGAAAAAGGAAATGCAAATAGGAGTTGGAAATGTTATTTTAATTATTATTGATAAAATCCTTGAATTTTTATAAACTTAATCAACTAACATTTGAATTACCAATAATTTTTATGTGAGTTCTAGGTCTAATTCAACTAATCCTTGAATTACAATTTGCTGTCAAAAAATACAAGTCTCAAATAATTCTCTGTCCAAAAGTTTTATAAAACTATTTATTCAGAAAAAAATTTATTATGTACCTGCTATGTTCTAGAAACTTTAGTAGGACACAGAGAACAGACAAGAAAGCACAAACGGTTGCAGCTGTAATAGAAATATCGTAAGTAGGGAAATGGATTAAAATAAGGTGCTCAGTTGTCAAGAATATTCTAATTAAATAATTCTTCCCTCTTCTAAAAACTTGAATATTTTATCTGTTACCTAGGTGATTTGTTGCTTCTATTTTAGGAATCACACCCAGTAGTTTACTACTTCTTTATTGGCTTTCAACCAGAAAATAGTTATTTTGTTCTTTCAAATAATGCAATTTTTTCAAGCTTTGTTATTACAGTAGGAAACAAGAGAATAATTCAGGATCAAGTTTTTCTCCACTTTTCTAACTGAATTATGAGGTGATTTCTGTGCCTTAAGAGAGAAAAAAAAAAAAAATCCACCAGCCTTTTTTAAGAATGGAGCCTGTCTACAGGGCTTGGAAATTATTGGTCCTTTCATTTTTTCTATAGTTTTCCATTCCACACAGTTCTGGAAACTTCCATAAACTTCTCAAGCTCAAAATTCATTCCTGTCAGACTTCCAGGAAAGATGGTGGAGTAGAAGAACCCTAAGCTCACCTCCTCTCATGGTACAACTATAAGCCATACCAGACTAAATAACCCAGAAAACAAGCTGAAGAGTGGCAGAGCAGACTCTCCATAGCTAAATGTAGAGAAGAGATCACATCAAAAAATGTAGGAAGGGCGGGGCACCTGGGTGGCTCAGTGGGTTAAAGCCTCTGCCTTCAGCTCAGGTCATGATCCTGGGGTCCTGGGATCGAGCCCCGCATCGGGCTCTCTGCTCAGCAGGGAGCCTGCTTCCTCCTCTCTCTCTCTGCCTGCTTCTCTGCCTACTTGTGATCTCTGTCTGTCAAATAAATAAATAAAATCCTAAAAAAAAAAAATGTAGGAAGGGCAGATAAGTGTTCAGGAGCTAAATGGACTATGTGCCATCCATGGAAGGGAGGAATGCTACAGGTGTAGAGGGGAGAGAAACAGACTCTCACACCAGGATGCCTGCAAGGGGAAGATGGATCCCTATAACATTTGGCTTTGAAAACCAGAAGATCTAAATTTCACAAGGTCTAACAATCAGTGGAGTAAAACCTAGAACTTTAAAAATCAGTAGGCTCATGGGAGAGCCAAGAGGGTGGAAGAAACTGAATTCCTACTTGTAAAAAGGCAGCAGAACAAAAAACCCTGTAGAGACACAGCATAGAAGAAGCACTTTGGAAAATGCCTGGGGAGGTGTGGGAGGGAGATTTTTATTTTTTATTATTATTATTTTTTTACTAATCTCATAGCATCTGCTAGAAGAGCAGGTTTGTCAGGAGACTCTGCAGGAATAAAAGACTTGATGGGCACCATTTCCCTTCCCTGCCCCCAGCATAACCATGTGGACACCTGCAGGAACCAAACTCGCACTCATACACCCTACTTAATTGCTAACAGCACATCTCATGTGCCAGTTCTCTATGGACACACCCCCTCCAGCCAGGCCCTGACTCCATGTCCCTTCCTGCAGAGGACGTGCACAAGCTTCTCTAACACCGCATGTCCCACCCCTGCATGCTTTTGTGGATCCACCTCCCTCAAATTTACCTTCCTCTGTCACTGGCAGCTACAGGTCCCCTCCCAATGGCATGGACCCTCCTGGCACCACACACCCTATCCAAAAAAGTTGTAGTATTCAAAACAGTATGCTCTTGACATAGGTCAATGGAATAGAATAGAGAGCCCAGAAGTAAACCCACAATTATATGGTCAAGTAATCTTTGCCCAAGAAGGCAAGAATACTTAGTGGAAAATAGATTCTCTTCAACAAATAGTGTTGGGGAAACTGGACAGCTACATGCAAAAGAATGACACTGGACCAATTTCTTACACTACACACAAAAATAAACTCAAAATGGATTAAG
Source organism: Enhydra lutris kenyoni (assembly GCF_002288905.1). NCBI lineage: Eukaryota > Metazoa > Chordata > Mammalia > Carnivora > Mustelidae > Enhydra > Enhydra lutris. Next base: position 78,806,037 of record NW_019154087.1, read on the forward strand.
GACCCAAATGTGAGACCTGAAACCATAAAAATCCTAGAAGAAAATGCAGGCAGTAATTTCTCTGACATTTGTCATGGCAACATTTTTCTAAATATGTCTCCTGAAGCAAGGGAAACAAAAGCAAACATAAACTTCTGAGATGACGTCAGAATAAAAAGCTTATGTGCAGCAAAGGAATAATTAACAAAACTAAAAGACAAACTACTGAATGGGAGAAGATACTTGCAAATGACATATCTGATAAAGGGTTAGTATCCAAAATATGTAAAGAACTTAGATCACTCAATGACCCAAATACAAATAAAAATGGACAGAAGACAAGAATAGATATTTTTCCGAAGAAGACATACAGATGGCCAACAGACACATGAAAAAATGTTCAACATCACTCATTATCAGGGAAATACAAATCAAAACCACAGTGAGATATTATCTCACACCAGTCAGAATAACTAAAATCAAAAATTCAAGAAACAAGACAAGTGCTGGTAAGGATGTGGAGAAAAAGGAAGGCTTGTGCACTGTTGTTAGGAATGCAAACTGGTGTAGCCGTTGTAGAAAATTGAAGATTGAGGATGTTCCTCAAAAAATTAAAAAAATAGAACTACCAGGGTACCTGGGTGGCTCAGTCATTAAGCGTCTACCTTCGGCTCAGGTCATGATTCCAGGGTCCTAGTTTCAAGCCCCACGTTGGGCTCCCTGCTCGGCGGGAAGTCTGCTTCTCCTTCTCCCACTCCCCGCTCCACAACGTGTGTTCCTTCTCTTGCTGTGTCTCTCTTTGTCAAATAAATAAAATCTTAAAAAAAAAAAAATAGAACTGCCGTATGATCCAATAATTGCACTATTGGATATTTACCCAAAGAATACAAAAACACTAATTCAAGATGTTTATTGCAGCATTAATTTATATTAGCCAAATTATGGAAGCAGCCCAAGTGTCAATGGATGGATGAATGGTTAAAGGAGATGTGAGATATATATATATGTATATATGTATACATACATACACACACACACACATATATATGTGATATGTATACAGGCACACACACACATTATAATGTATATATACAATGGAATTTTACCCAGCCATAAAAAGAATGAAATCTTGCCATTTGCAACAACATGGATGGATCTGGAGGGTATAATGCTAAAGTAAGTGAAATAAGTCAAAGAAAGTTAAATATCATACTATTTTACTTATGTGTGAAATTTAAGAAACAAAACAAAGAAAACAAAGAGACAAAAAAAAAAAAAACCAAAAAAAACCAGACTCTTAATTACTGAGAAGAAACTGATGGTTACCAGAGGAGAAGCGGGTGGGGAAACGGGTGAAATAGTTAATGGGGATAAAGAATACACACCATCATGAGCACTGAGTAATGTATGGAATTGTCGAATCACTATACTGTACACCTGAAACTAATAACTAATCTAACCCTGTATGTTAACTCTATATATACCATATATATACACACATACCATATATATACATATATACCTCATTCCTATGACAAGGAAGTTCCTAATGAAGAGTGTGTTTCCATTCCATCTCCTGGCACACACTCAGAGAGTCTTTTAGGCTTATTTAAGAACAGGTCCCCATCTACCTCTTTAAAGAAAAGACTTAATCTAAGCACAAGCCGTAGATTAAGTAGGTATTTAGGCTTGTAAGTACTTTTCCCTCTATTCTTGCAGTAACTATTTTCTTAGGTTAATAAGACAAACTTGTAACAGTTATGTAACAATTCTCTTGTAAATCTTAATGTGTACATATCTATAGATATGTGTAGTGACTTATAAAGCACAACTTTGTAGATCTCCTCAGGCAACCAGTCTGGTATTTGCTTAGGAAAAATGGTTTTAATTAAGGTTCAGATTAGAAGTTTTGAAGCCAATGTACTGTGAGCACAGACTCAGCGTGAGGCCTCTTAGCTATGGTTGGTAGCCCTGGTTTCACGGGCTAGGGGCCAGGGAGAACTGACTCAGAGTTCTGGATTCTGTCAGGTTTTCATCCAAAGAGCCAGATGGCAATTATTCCTCTGCCATTTTGCACTTGGAAAGTGTAAGCTTTCCTTAATCAAAATAACAGGGAAAAATGAAGTATTCTCCAAACATCATCTAAGAATATCTATTCTGAAATGAAAGGATAGAACAATAAATCTGGGTGAGCTTTATCTGAAGGCAGTCGTTGGGGCTAAGGAAAAGCTGTTCCACCCGGGGTGCACTGACCCTAAGGCAACCAGCCTGATGGGGCCAAGGCTCTGTTGTGCAGGGTGTATCTCCTGGACAAACACAGTGAAGAAAAGAAATGGCACGGGATGGATCTCCTGTCCCCCATCCTGCCATTCCCCGCCTCTGCAGGCTCTGACACAGCCAGATGCCTGGCCTGCCTCCAACTGGCAGCTGGATCCAGTGAGATCTGAGTGCTCAGAAATGCTACCAAGGACAATCAACACCAACGCACCAGGCCCATGATTCTTTAGGCAAGAGATCAATAGCTTTTATCCTCATCCTACCCTGTGGCTCCTCTCCCATGATTCTGAAACACTCTCCTCTCTTCCATTCCTAATTATTCTTCTGGATCTTTCATGTCCTAATTAACAGAATTCCCTACATCCTCATTCTCTTCACTGCACTATCAAGGAAAACCTGCTTGTTCCCAGAATACGCACCTTTACTAATAGCTTTCTGAGTCAGACACTGATCTTTACGAGCTCTGGAACGCTCTGGGTCAGGAAGTCAATCTTTACACACCTTATTCTATCTGCTACTAGCCATGCACTATAGCTATAAAGCCTTCTTCTTATCCTTGTTGTTATCATTTTATTCCATCTTTAATCCCCATAATTCAATCAGTATTTTAGCATAGCAATCTAGTTGCCGAATCTACTACAGTTCTACCTACGAAATTATCCTTTGCGATTTTATCTTCCACATGGATAGCTCATCAAATATACCATTCTCTCCAAATGACCTTTTTACTCTATCTCAGTTATCAGCTCATGATCACCTATTGGCATTGCCATTATCCCAAACTCATCTACCCCAAAAATTCATAGAAAAAAAAATTCTATCCTTCTAGTTTGCTCATGTACTTATTTCCCTACTTGTCCTTGAACACTATTAAGACCCTCAGTCCATTAATTCTCCTCTTTTCTTCTTATCCTTTATTTCCTTCCTTGGTTCCAGTTTACTCTCTATCCAGGTTAGTATAATTGCCCATCACTCAGACTAATTTTTTTTTCAGACTGTTTTTATACAACCAAACCTAGATGAGTCCATTGACTGCTGATCAATGCTGGGAAAGTCCCATTCTACATCCTCCACCCAATTTCTCAAGCTGTAAATCTTGGGGTTATTTTTTTTTCTTAAAGATTTTATTTATTTGGGAGAGAGAAAGAGAGAGCACAAATGGGGGTGGAGTGGGGAGAGAGACAGAGGGAGATGCAGACTCCATGATGAGCAGGAAGTCCGACCTGGTGCTCAATTCCAGGGCCCTGGGATCATGACCTGAGCTGAAGGCAGACCCTTACCCTACTGTGCCACCCAAGCACCCCAAGCTAGAGATTATCTTGATTCCTCTTCTACCTTCACATCCTATATCTAATTCAAAACTCATCTGCTTTGGCTCTACTTACATTATAATCTTCACTTTCATTGCTCTATTTTCAATACACTGTATTATTATTCACAACTACTTAATGACTCTGCCAGGAATAGGATTAAATTTCTTCATTCCACCAATGCCAGACTTGTTGATATGATTTGTGTAAACAGAAAAAAAAATAAAATGTCACCAAAATGACATACATTTCTTCTGGACAGAGTCCCTAAGAGCTAATGCAGGATTTACTGTATTGTCTTTTTTCTTTCCCACGTCAACAATGATCAAGATAAAGGCTGTGTCAAGAAGTATAGATGACATGAAGCAGAGTGGCTATAGACCCAAGACAGATACTTAGAGTGAGCCAGAAAAGGAGTTTTGTTGTCAAAAGTCACAAATGAAGCTTCTTTGTTGAAAGCTACTGAGATTTTCAGTGGCATTTGCTCCACATCATTACCTATCCTCTCTGATACAATATCAGTCTCCCCAAATCTACTCTCACTCCCACATAGTCTACTTTCAGATCTTTCACTCAGTAGGTTGTATGTTCATATAAAGGCATGGATCAGTTCACAACGATAGGAAAATGTCTTACAATCTTCCAATGTCTTTCAATATACTTAAAATAAAATCCAAATCGTTCCCATGGTATCCCAGCCACTAGCAAATACACTCTGGCCTACTGCTCAGAGTTCATCTCATTCCATCCTGTTTCACTGCACTTTGCCGCATTGGTCTAATTCTTCTCCACTGAACATACCAAACTAATTTCCATCTCAGAGTCTTTGTACCTGCTACCCTTAGTACCTTTGTATCCTGTAAATGTGGAACACTCTTCCCTGATATATTATTGTGGCTGCATACTGCATATCTCAATTTAAAAAGGCATCTCCTTGACGATGCCTTTCTCTAAGTACAACAGTTGTTTTCTCTACCTTGGTCTTTCTATTGAATTACCTCATTGTGTTAGAATCTGAAATTACCTTTCCTCCATTATAAGAGGATCTCTGGATGGACTTCTGTATGTCTTGAATACTGCTGACTCCCGAGTGCCTGGATATATGCTTGACTCAGAGTGGACACTGGGTAAATATTTGTTATCTGTTTACTGACAGATGCAGGGTCAGATTATTACCACTAATAATTAATTTTCACTGTTTTATTTTTTCCTGAGTCCTCAATTCTGTCCCAAAACATTGCATTGCTTTTCTAGTTGCCTTGCTCTATCGATTTTTACTGTGACTAGTCCACAGTGGCTTTCTATTTTTTCTCTAACCTTTTGATGCCCCTATTTCACTCCCTCACTCTTGGTCAGTGAATTTACTCCCTAATTCATAAAGGTACTAACAAGTCAGAGAAGAATTCATTCAGGTTTTTTTTTTAAGATTTTATTTATTTATTTGACAGAGATCACAAGTAGGCAGAGAGGCAGACAGAGAGAGAGAGGAGGAAGCAGGCTCCCTGCTGAGCAGAGAGCCCGATGCGAGGCTCAATCCCAGGACCCTGGAATCATGACCTGAGGCAAAGGCAGAGGCTTTAACCCACTGAGCCACCCAGGCGCTCCACATTCAGCTCTTTTAACGCCAGAACTGAAAATCAACTTTTTTATTAAGACTTTATTTTTTAAAGCAGTTTAAGGTTCACAGAAAAATTGAGGGGAAGGTATAGAGGTTTCCCATATATTCTCTGCTCCTACACACATTTAGCCTCCCCCATTACCAACATCTTCCAGTAGAGTGGTATGTTTATTACAATGGATGAACATATATCAACACATCATAATCACCCAAAGTCCATGGTTTACATTATGGTTCATTCTTGGTGTTGTACCTTTTCTGAGCTTGGAAAAATATACGATGATTTTGGTCTATCATTACAGTATCATATAGAGTATTTGCATCGTCCTAAAAATCCTGTATGCTTTGCCTATCCTTGTCCACTCCAGTCCCTGGAGACATTGATCTTTTTTACTGACTCTATAGTTTTGCCTTTTCCAGAATATCACATGATTGGAATCATACAGTATATAGCCTTTTCAGAATGGCTTCTTTCACTTAGTAATATGCATTTAAGTTTCCTCCATGTCTTCTCATAGTTTGATAGTTTACTTCTACTTAGTACTGAATTATTCCATTGTCTGAATGCACACAATTTATTCATCCATTCCCCTACTGAAGGACATCTTTGTTTTTTCTGATTCTTGGCATTTAAGAGTAAAGCTGCTATAAGCATCCATGTGGAGGTTTACGTGTGGTTGTAAGTTCTCAACTCTTTTGGTAAATACCAAGGAACTATTGCTAGATAGTATGATAAGAGTACATTTCATTTTGTAAGGAACCACCAAACTGTATTCCAAAGTCTGTTCATTTTGCATTCCCACCAGAACTGTATTCATTAATGTATATTACTAATGTATTCAGTAATAAGAGTTTCTTTTGTTCCACATGATCACTAGTATTTCATATTGTCTGCATTCTGGATTTTGGCCATTCTAATAGAGGAGCTGTGGTGTGTAGGTGTGTAGGGTCTCATTTCTGTTGTAATTTGCATTTCAAAGCATCCATTATTTTCCTTAAATCAGGACTTAATATTTTCTTCCTTCTCCTTGTTTCATTGGAAGAGCTACCTCTCATCATAGTTTTAACTAATTTCTCCACTTATTCATTCTTTTAATTCCATCTCCTCTTCTGCCTCCTTAGGACATTTGTCCTAAGGCATCACTGCCCAACACAATTTTGACCTCTCTTTCTCTGCTTCATCTTACCACTCGATATGTAAACCAGATCAAGTCTCATATTAAAATTAAACACAATCCACCTTCTCTTCAGTTCCCCCCTTTCCAAACACCTGATCCCTCTCCTCCCATTTCTTCCTCCCACATGTACACCTTAATATACTGCTCTCTGGCTAGTACCTTCTATATTCCTTGAGGCTGTTTTCACCAAAGAAATAAGCAACTATTCCCAGGCCTCTTCCTCTGATGGATTTATTTGACCCTCACCTTGCTCTGACCCTTGGTTCTACTTGGAGTGACATTTCTTTCTTTCTTAAAAATCTTCCCTGGTTTTTTTTTTAGAAATCAGACGTTCCTAATTTTCTTCCTTTTCCTCCAGCCATTTGTTCTCATCCTTGGAGGCTCATTCTTCTCTACCTGAATACTATTTCTCTAGTTTTTACCCATTCATCTCATCCTACATTTTTCCCCCTCTATGACCTGGCTTAATTTTATGTCTTTAATATGACCTATCAGCTTATGGCAGTGGAATATACATTTTTCTTGTCCAGATTTCTCTCCTCAAGTTCAAAGCCTACTTAGCATCTCCACTTTTATATCTCACCCATACCTCAAACTGAGCAAGTTTAAACCTAACTTCCCAGTTGCAAGTATTTTTATACCTGAACCACAGATAGCTTCTTAAATGGTCATCCCAAAGCCAACCTCCCACACCCTGAACCATCAGCCTCTTTTCTCCATTCTGTATTCTCCATTCAGTTATCCTCTTTAAATAGTACTCTGATTTTATGAAATCCTTTATAGAACTCCTTAGCCCTTTAAGGATATTTCTCCAAAATCTTTAGGATAAAATCTGATTTCCTTAACCTGGTCTATAAGACTTTAAAGATTTGTTCTATTGGAATTCTTTTAATTCTTCAATTCTTAATAAAGGCCTATTAACTTGACCTTTGAATGTATGCTTTTCTTTGCCTGGAACATTATCCCTTCTTCCTCTATCCAATATCCCATTCACCTGGGTGATGCCGACATATTCTTCAGTTCTCAGTTTAGATTTTTTTCTTCAAGTAGCCACAGTTCATCTTCTCTTGTAATTTCATCACACACAGGTAGGACCCTGTTCCTCACACTACCTGTATAGCCCCTGGCTTATGGTAGATGCTCAGTAAAACTGCTGAATAAATGAATCTATTTATAAAGATGACAGAAGTCAAAAAATGTATCACTAGCTTATTTTAATAGTAAATCAAACATTAGCTTGTTTATTTATTTTTAATCCCGAACTATTTTTCACTCTTGTTGATAACCTCAAATGAACGGCTGAATGTCGAGAGCTTTTCAGGATGTTTTCCCTGCGCTATAAGCTAGCAAGAAAACTAAAACTAGTTAGAAGAATATTTAATAATGTCAAAACCGATACTGATTTATTGAGGGGGGAAAATCCACACGATGATACAGTAAAAATTACATTTGCTTTAGGAAGCCAAGGTTCTAAAGCTTTTGACTCGTGTCATGACATTTAAATTCATTTAGTTTTTCATCTTTCACAAAATAATTTTTGAGATGCTAGTTTTTTATCTGTTCTTTGTATTTTCCAGGCAGGTACATGGTTCCTTTGCCTCAGAGATCTTGACAAATGTGAGGGCAATATCTGCCTGTCTTTGTAACTTAAAGTTCCCAGACAGGGAAGAAAGTAAGCTCCATTTGGCCTTTGGACTTCAGAGACAAGAGATCATGTTGATTTGAAATAAAGGCACAATCATCAGGAGAATGGAGCATAAATGAGGGGGGTTGTAGCATATTTTGTCTTGCCTAAGACATCAGACTTTTGCTAGATTATCTGTTATGCTTATGAGAGGAAGGAACAGTAACTGTGACTGAATTTCTTATCAGTCTGGTGGGATGGGAATTAAGTGTCAATTTAATTTATTTTAGACAAGAATATATATGTCATGAGTACCTGAACTTGTAAACTAATATTCAAACCTTGTATATATTTTTCAACTTTATTATCCATAAATTCAGAATATGAAATGCTTTTCTAAATTCCCTTCCAAACTTGTAAACATTACAAGTATGTAGAAAAGAATTTCACAGTAAGTGATCACCCCTAAAAATGTAAATTTATATCATTAACAAGATCTTTACTTTCTGCCTTAACTATTTCAGAAAGAAGATGAAGTAGTTATAGATTAATTTTACCAATATAAATTCTTAGTTTGTTTTCTTTTTTTTTTTTTAAAGATTTTATTTATCTGACAGAGATCACAAGTAGTCAGAGAGGCAGGCAGAGGGAGAGGTGGAAGCAGGCTCCCTCCTGAGCAGAGAGTCCAATGCAGGGCTTGATCCCAGCACCCTGAGATCATGACCTGAGCCGAAGACAGTGGCTTAACCCACTGAGCCACCCAGGCCCCTCTGTTTTCTTTATTTTTATCTCAATAACAGAAACAAACAGAAATAAAACAAAATTCCTAAAATTCCTTTTTAATGAAGAACTCCAGAGGATAGATGAATAGCATTTTTATGGTAAATTTAGCATTTCAAGTTCAACCCTCAATCACATACATATAATCACCATATATATTTTTTCTTTTTTTTAAAGATTAATTGAAGCTGTGAAAGCCAAGAAAAAGGACTTTGTGAGAACTAACATTACATTTTAGTTTAGAAGTTAATTTATTTCAATTATCCACTGACCTAAAAATCAATATTTTTTCGATTTTAATCACTATAAATTATAAAAATGAAGCACAGACATTTCCCTGAAGGTGATGAATAACCCGAAATATTGCAATCAAATGTGTAATAGGTGAAAAGCTAATGTGCCTTTTGTGATAATTAATTTGTAAGTTGCAATCCAAACTATTTACATGCAATATTTTGTCACTATTTGTAATGTATTTCCTTTGGAAATACAGCATTATATTCAGTTTGTTCAGTTTTTAATGTTAATTTCTAATTAGCATTAAGTTTATCTGTCATATTATCATGACCAAATGTATTTGCACACAGAAAATAGAATGCAAAAGATGTATTTTTTAAAACATAATACATTGCTTTATGCTAGTCTGTATTTTTGTTTAAATCACTAATGTTGGAAACTTTTGTTTAGAAAAATGAGATGATAATTAACAGTGTACATTTTCCATATAGACTATGGAGATAATTTTGCTTATAAAAGAGTAATATAAAGGTTCCTGTAATAATTAACTACTATATTTGGATACTACACACTGCTTTTTTTTAAGAAAACAGTACATTTTACAGAAAATGTATTATGAGTCCATTCAATTTTACAGGAAATGTATTATGATTCTGTGGAATTTTTTTTCTTGAAGTATTCAGTTAAAACACAAATTAATTAAAAATTCAAAATAAAATCTTTATGACCAATATTACATAGATTCAATTTTCCCTAACATCCCTACCTTTCTTCTATAATACTCCTCTACAACGAGGTAATTACTAATTTACAAAAATCCCGTCCTCTCCATGCTTTTACAGAGAAGCACAGAAAATGGATTCCCATCTTTACTCTAAACTTTACAGTGTTGAATTACAGGGAGATGTTGGATTATCTACCTAAGCAAACTGCTTTCTTCCTGACATGCCCCCTCATTGAACCAGATCCCAGCTATGCCTAATAAGGGTAAGAAATGCAGACTACAGGCAAACAAAAGTCAATCTGTCAACATAACTAGAAAGACAAAAAAGTGAAGAGCTTAGTGGTGCGTTAAGTTTCTTCCCGTCTTAACAAGCAGACAAACCACATCACGCACCCAATTGCTCAGTCCCCCAAATTAGGAGACCTTTTTGTTCCTCCTTTTTTTCCCCACAATCCTTGGCCCCAAAATAACCCATCATTAATTTGAATATGCCTCCAAAATTTATTTTTAATCCGTTGGCTTCTTTCCAATTTTATTTCCATCACCTTAATTTACAGATTGCTAATACAACCTTACAAATTGCTCTATTTCTGCTTATGTTTGCCCAATTTTTAATCATTCTCCATATATAATAACAAAGTGAGAAACTACAATATAATTTGTATAATTACTTATCTCTTCTTCAAACATCACAGTGTCTTCCCATTGCATTAAACTTAAATCCGCATTTTTACCACATCCTACAAGTCTCTGCTTGTCTTGACTTCTGTGTAGTCTCCAAACTCATACCAATCTCTCTTTACCTCAGGATGCTCTACCTACACTGGCCTCCCTTCTATCTCTTAAACAAGATATGCCTTTGTTCTGATTTCTAACATGTGCTAACCAGTTTTTCAAAATGTTTGTAGCAATTTTCTTGCCAGTACTAGTAAATGGTAGTATATAAGAATGATTCCAGTAGTAAATCTTTTAGTAGGTGGTAGTTGGATTTTGATAGATGGATTTGGCAGGTGGATGGTTGTATCTTATTTTGGTCTTATTTCGCATTGCCCAGACGACTGGTGAAACACGGCAGTGTTTCATATGATATATAGGATACTTGAGTACTTCCTTGGTGAAGATCTTGTTCAAACCCCTTGGTCATTATCTCTTGGATTATCTCTATCTTTTTCTTATTGATTTGTAGAAATTCTTCCTATATATTGTATGTAAGCCCTTTATTAGTTATTATGCTTTTATTTTCACTCAGTATTTTGATGAAGAAAGTTTTTAACTATTATAAACCACTTTATGAATATTTTCCTTTGTGGTTCCATGTTCTAGAATCCAATTTCCTAAAAAAATTAACTGATGTTAGAAAAGTATTTTATCAGTCAATTAAAGCCATAATAATGCTATACAACAAAGCAGCACAAAATTCAGTTGCTTAAGGTAATCATTCTTGCTCAGAGATCTGCAGTTTAGTTCTGTCTTGGCTGATTTAGGCTGGGCTCAGATGGATTTGGCTTTAAGCTAAGGCTAAATCTATGTCTACTTCTTATAGGATTTAAACTAATGGGCTAGTCATAACTTGTTTTGTTTGTTTGTGGTTTGTTTGTTGTTTTTGTTTTTTTTTTGCCCATAGTAATAGCAGAAGTTTTAGAGGATGAGTACATTTAAGTACTTGCTAGTTTCTTACCTGCTTACAACCAATTGAGCAAATCAAGCTACATGACTGAGTCCAAAGTCAAAAAGCAGGTCTGTACATTCTAACACTGATAGAAAGAACTTTATAATCACATGACATAGTTAATGAAAAATAGTTGGGGTGATAAATTGGGAATAATAATGCAATCTACCTCAGGCATTCTCTTATGTTACCTTCAACAACCATTCTTGTTTTGATTCCATGCTAGATCTTGTGGTAGGTAGAATAATGGTCCCGCATAGATGTCCACCAGGGACATCACCAGGGACCTGTGAATATGGTAGTGTACATAGTATTGAGAACCTTGCAGCTGTTATTAAATTATGGATCTTGAGATGGGTAGACTCTCCTAGATTATTCAGGTGGGACCAATATAACCACAGTGCCCTTTAATAAAGGAAGGGGGGGATCAAGAGAGTCAGAGAAGGGTATGTGACAACAGAAGGAAGGTTGAAATAATGAGGAGCCCTGAACCAAGGGATTTAGGTGGCCTGTAGAAACTGGAAAAAGCAAGAAAATATATTTTCTCCTTGATGCTCCAGAAGAAATGGATTCCTGCTGACCCATTTTGGACTCCTGACCTCCAGATAAATAAATTAATAAATTTGCATTGTATTAAGCCACTAAGTGTGTGGTAAGTTGTTTTAACAGCAATAGGAAACTAATTCAGAAATATAATTTACCTGGAATTTATTTCTACAGTGTCACACAGATTTTTTTTTTTTTAATTTTCACATGTGGGTTTTTGAGTGCTTTTGTGGGTATAGAAGTTTTGCATATCTTGTGCTGTTATTGTAAATTCATTCTAATTTTGTGAAATATTTGTTACTGTGTCAGGAAATAAATTTGTGTGTATGTATACTGACTTTGAATAATGCAGTCTTACTTTATATGGGTGGGTTAATCTCAGCTCGTCTGGATAGAGCCCGTGTTTATCCTCAGAGCTGCCTGCAGCACAGCAGTGATCCTTGACCAATTCTATAGCATATATTAACTAAAGATAATTGATATTTTGTAATATGAGTCTGTGAGTTTTGGGGGTAGGAACAGGACACACAGGTTGTTAACATTGTTTATTAATAATAATTAGATTTATGATTTTTCACCTGATTTTAGTGGAGCCTTAGGAGAGTTTCTATACTTTACCAACCATGGGTGCTTGACCAGCCTGCTGTAAGAGACCCCACTATAAGATGGGCTTCTGGAACTAAAATGCTTTACACAGGTATCAGTGATGGTCTGAGACACGTAAACAAGAGTGTGTCCTATGTGACTTAATGCCTACAGGACATAGAAGCCTGTACTTGAGATCTCTGGACTAGTGTTGTTATTAAAAACTGAATCCTGTGAGTCTTTTTCAATAGTCAAACACTCTAGGTAATTACTGTGCAATTAACAGACTTGCTAAACTCACTTACTAGTTTTTATAATTTACGCGTCAATTGTTTGTATACAATTATATTGTCAGCAATAATTATAAGGTTTTTTCCTCCCAAATTTCGTACACTGTTTTTCTTTTTTTATGACACTGACTATGATGTCCAGTTCAATGTTGAACAAAGTAATGCCAGCACGCATCTTAACTTATATAATCTCAGAGGATAAATGTCTACTATTTAACAAGTATGATTGTTCTAAGTTGTGAAGATATTTATCAGATTGAGAAAATTCCCTTCTGTTCTTATATTGCTATTTAAAAAATATAAATAGATATATAATTGTATCAAATTTTTATTCTATATTTATTGAGATGATTGTATAATTTTTCTATCTCATTCTGTTAATGTGTGAATTAGATTGTTAAAACAACTTTGCATTCCTGAAATAAGTCCACATTGGTTGAGATTATGATCAGTTTTATACATTGCTGAACTTTGTCAGCATTTTGTTAGAATATTTCTTCTACATTTATGAGTGAGATCAATTATAAATTGGCCTAGAGTTTTCCACAATAGATAGATGCCCATAATAAAAGTATGGTTTCAAATGCTGGGCTGGCTCTCTGAGCTTTTCGCTTAAAGATATTGGCCTTGTAATTATTTATTGCCTGTTACAGCTCTCTTAAGCTTTCAAAAATGTGTCTTTGATGTGTTTTCCAGGTTTTTGTTTGTTCTTAGTTGAAGATTAGGCCGAAAATATGTAGTCCATCACTACTAGAAGCAAAATTCACTCCTTTAATATTTTTCAGAATTATATTTTTTACAGAAATAATATACATATCTTATTGTCATATTTTCATTTAAACTAAATACTTATATTACTAGTGTTCTAGAATTTCATTATTTTATTTCCTAACAGTAGAATTAGTTATATTTGTACCTTTTTTTCTAGCTAATTTGCAGAGCTCTCTTGCTAGTTTTAATAATTCTTTAGTTAATTAAAATTCACAAATAATTATGCTCCATGTCTCAAATATATATTTCTTTTTCTTTTTTTAAAATAACAATTTATTTATTTTTTAAGATTTTTATTTATTTATTTGACAGACAGAGATCACAAGTAGGCAGAGAGGCAGGCAGAGAGAGAGGGTGGGGAAGAGGCTCCCTGCTGAGCAGAGAGCCCGATGTGGAGCTCGATTCCAGGACCCTGAGATCATGACCTGAGCTGAAGGCAGAGGCTTAACCCCCTGAGCCACCTAGGCGCCCCATATGTTTCTTATTTTAATTCCATGCCTTAATGAATTTGCAAGAAATTCTCAAGATTAAATGAGAAAGCTAAATACCAGTTCTAATGTTGTGATTCTGCTTTCAATAGGGGTGCTTTCAAGGTTTTACTATTAATTGGGATGCTAGTTTTTGATGTACCATGATGGATATTTTATAATGATACAAATGTATCTTATAAATCCTAAGAAGTGATTTATTTTTCATTAAATACGTGAACAACACCTTATATTTTGTTTTCTGTGGCATGTCTTCTCAGCACCAATGGAGTTTATTATACAACTTTTATTCCTCAACAGATTTTCTGTGTACATATATGCCATTTCTCACAATTACATAAAGTTGTGTATTGATAAGGTCAAGTAAGAATGAAAGAGCTCTCATCTGCTTGTTTGATTTAATCATGTGGAATCTCTTTCAGGGACAGAATACTTTAAAATTCAAGGACTACTTTAAAAATACTTTGAATATTTGTTTTCAATTTAAAATCATAAAAAAGTAGGTGTCTGTTATAAGGTTGTCTAAATTTTCACTCTTTAAATCTGCTGTAATAAAAAGAAAAACCTTGGATATTATATTACTAAAATGTCTGTCAAGCCAAAGTCTGTGTTTAAAGAATAATCTTAAAGAAAGATATATTTTATATTTAGTTATTTTAATTGCTTGATTTAAGTAAAGTTAGTTGTAATAGGGAAATAAAAGTGACTGCAGTGAATCTAAGGGATAAGATAACACACTTTAGGGCCAAATCTCAAATTCTTATCCATTCAAAGAAATAAAAATACCCTACATGAAGAAACTGTTCAGTTTTTGTTGTTGTTTTTTTTAAGATTTTATTTATTTATTTGACAGAGATCACAAGTAGGCAGAGAGGTAGGCAAAGAAAGAGAGGGGAGGAAGCAGGCTCCCTGCTGAGCAGAGCACCCGATGCAGGGCGTGATCACAGGACCCTGAGATCAAGACCTGAGCTGAAGGCAGAGGCCTCAACCCACTGAGCCACCCAGGCGCCCCAGAAAGTGTTCAGTTTTTGATGTTTTATCTATCATTTGGGGAAAAATAATCATATTAATTCTTTTCTTAATGGTCTAATATTGATCATAAAATAGTTCAATCTAGTAATGCAAACAAATACATCTTAAATTCATTCAAACTTTGTTAAAAAGAGATTTAAAAGGTTTATACATGGTATTAAATAAAGTAATAATTCGAAACTTAAATCTCTGGGTAGTTCAAAAGTCTGGATATGGCACCTCTAGGACAAAAGAACTAATTTCTTCCCCTTACCCGATACTAACTATAATAAAAAGAGACAAGTTTCAATGTACATGTGCATTTGAAAAAAGAAAGAAAGGGAGACTCCAACATTGTGAATGTTCCCTCATTTTTTGGACGTTCTCTATTCTTTTACATTTTTATTTGCAAATAAACCAATTCTCCCTGAGCTCAGCTCATGTTAAACATAACCAACTAGAGCCAACATACAAACATCCAAATTCTTACAAGATGTCTCTTTTCCAAGTTAACAAAATATCAGCAAATATTTTACCTTTGAGTAACAAATATCAACCTCTGTCTTGCTTCTAGTGACAGATTCCTCCAAACCCACCCCTAACCACTAAGCTAATGCTTCTTCCCTCACCTCTTTTTCTGGGGGTGGGGTATGGTAACCATATATTGGTACTTGTTCAGATTTCTATAGGAAAAGAGAAATCACTTCAAGATTGTCAGGCAAGAAAGGACTTAATATAGAGTACTGATTCTTTATAAAGCCTCTGGAAATAATGAAAACTTGAAGAGCTCATAAAAACACTATTGACAATCTCTGTTTCCTGCAGCACCAAAGTCCATCATAAGTGAAAAGAGAAAGCCCAAAAGGTGTTATAAAAACTCACATCTGCTCTCTGCTGAAGCTTTTGTGCTTGCTTACTAATGTCAAGGAGACAATAATGTTTCTGCTTCTTTTTTGTCTTCTGGGTCTGGCACAACCTTTCCTTCGGTGGAGTCTAAACCAGATCTCTGCAGGAAAGAGTGTTTGGGAAATGTAGATTTTAGGCTTTCATTCCTAATTATAGGAAAGAGCTAAGAAGGGCAGGGATGGGCTAAGAAGAAAGAGAAGTATAAGGTACCTGTTCAAAGCATGGGAGATGAGAATAACTTTGGGCTTCTTAAAGGAACACTGGGGGTAAAAGATGGTATTAATAATGACAATATAGCTAACCATTTAAATGGAAGATTATGTATTTCAGGTATAGTTTTGTGTATATTCCAACATATTTGATGGAGTATCGTCTTTAGAATATATTTTTGTATTTTAAAAAGTTTAATTGTGGAAAATACACATAACATAGAATTCACCATCTTAATCGATTATTTTTTCATCTTTATCATTTTTGAGTATACAGTTCAATAATGTTAATTATATTCACATCGTTGTACAACAAATATCCAGGACTTTATCTTGCACAGCTGAAGCTCTATACCCATTAATAATTTTCCATTTTTATTTCTCCCCAAACTCTGGCTATCAATATTCTACTTTCTCTTTCTATAAATATGACTACTCTGGAAACCTCATGTAAGTAGAATAATACAGCATTTGACTTTTTGTGCTGGCCTATTTCATGTAGCAAAATGTCATTAAGGTTCACCATGATGTAGCATATGACAGGATTTAATTTCTTTTTAAAGTTGAGTAATAGTCCATTGTGTATACATATCACAATTTATTAATCTATCTATCTATGGACATTTGTGTTACTTCCACATTTTGGCTATTGTGAAGAATGCTGCTATGAACATGAATGTACAAATCTCTCCTCAGGACCCTGCTTTCATTTCTTTTGGATATATATACCCAGAGGTAAGTTTGCAGGATCATGTGATAATTCTACTTTTAGTTGTTTGATGCAATGAAGTTTTTTGGTTTTTTTTTTAAGATTTATTTATTTTTGAGAGAGAGAGAGAGAGAGTGGGAAGAGGAACAGAGGGAGAGGGAGAGAGAGAGAGAATTCTCAAGCTGACTCCTTGCTGAGCACAGAGCCTGATGCAGGGCTGGATCCCAGGACCTTGAGATCATGACCTATGTGGAAGTCAAGAGTTGGATGCTTAATGGATTGAACCACCTAGGTGTCTCTGCACTGAAGTTTTTTATTTGATGTATGAAACTTATCTGTTTTTACTTCCATTGCCTGTGCTTTTGGTATCATTTCCAAGAAATTATTGTCAAATCCAAAGTTGTGAAACTTTTCCCCTGTGTTTTGTTTTAAAACTTAAATGTTTTAAGTCTTACATTTCAAACTTTGATATATTTTGAGTTAATTTTTGTATATGCTATAAGGTAAGGGTCCAACATCATTCTTTTGCATGTGGATATCCAGTTTTTCCAAAACCATTTATTAAAAAGATGGCCCTTTGTCCATTGAATGGTCTTGGCACCCTTATCAAAGATCACTTAATCACATATGAAAGTAATTATTTCTGGTCTCTCTATTCTATTCCATTGGTCTACATGTCTGCCTTTATGCCAGTATCATACTGTATTGATTACTATAGCTTTGCAGTAAGTTTTGAAGCAAGAAACTGTGAGATATCCAATTTCATTGTTTGTATTCAAGATTGACTATTTGGAGTCAATTTTTTCTTTTTATACAGAATTCTATCAATTGAAAAGACATTCTGAGACAAAACTTCAAAAATTTGCCTCTCATATTCTCATTATCAGGAAGTTACTAGAAAAGTTTCTTAACCAAAATATGGGGGAAAACCCAGAAGGTTAAGATAAGATCCATGAAACAGCTGATCTAACAGAGAATAGAGACAAAGGCAATTCCCAAGATGATAATGAAGGGGAAACCCATGATAAAAAAAAAAATTTAGAGAATAACCAGATAAAATTGGAATAGACAAGAGGAGGCCCTAATAAGGAAAAAACAATAAGTATATTATCCAACTGGATAGATATATTAAAACTGTTTTGATGGACATTTGCAGTTATTAGAAAGGGTCTATGAAGTCTATGAAGACTCAGCCAGAAACACAAAGAATACAAAGGAAAACAAAAGATGCATTTATTAAGTCTAGGTCAAAGACAAAATTTCATAAGAAAGGAAATATTTTATTAAACCATTCGGCTCAACTTAGAAGATATTAAATCATTGCAATAATGAAAAAACATTGTGATAAAAAATCTAGAAATTGAAATGGAAACATGAGAAAAGAGGACAGAAAAGGTAAAATTCTCATCTACAATAATAATAATAAGTTAATGGAGGGGTGCCTGGGTGGCTCAGTTAGTTAAGCATAGATCTCTTGGTTTGGGCTCAAGTCATGATTCCTGGATCATGGGATCAAGCCCCACATTGGGCTCCATGCTCAGTGTAGAGTCTGCATGAAGATTCTCATCCTCTCTCTCTGCCTCTCCCCCTGCTGGCACTCTCTGTTACTCTCTAAAAATAATAAATACAATCTTTAAAAAGGGGGGGGAAGTTAATGGATGAGAATATAAATCAATCAAGAGAGAGCAGCACTCACTAATTATTTTTAAAATATGAAAATAAATTTCAGCAGAAATACCTAAAGAATTGAGTGTCACTCTGGAAAACTGAGAAAGGGGGAAAGCGGTATAGAATTCGGTTTAATGTTATAAATTTATTGCCATATTTTATGTTTTAATTATGTACGTGTATCCCATTTACAATTAGAAAAGCATAAAATAGTCTAGATTTATATTTCTATATTTAAACATTAAAATTAATGAAGACTGATAAAAACAGAATGTGTAAATAAAGTTTAACAAAATCACTACTTTCAAGGGTAGAATTCTATTTTCCGTATTAGGAAAACCAGACAGTTTACCAGAGAAACAAACCAAACACCATACTGACTTTGCTCTAGGCAGGTGCAGCCATACAGAGCAAACATTAACATTCGTCAGGATGGAGAATTATGCAAAAGAGACTTGGCTGGATTCACTTTTGGGAATGTCATTATGAGACAAAAAAAAACAATTCTCAATTTTTGACATTCCATTTCCCCTGCAAGGCTGAATTATATGAAAACAAGTGGTGCTTATTTGTGGACTCCAGATTATTACATTGTTTATATGTTTTTCATATATTGGTTGTTATTTTTTCCTCTAATGTTCAGGGAAAAAATAATGTAAAACCATTCTTGGGGCTGCCAAGTGTTACTAAGATTGGATTTGCTTCCATAGCAACGGACCCATTATCATGATCGCTCCTGGGCACGTGTAACAACAACTTCAACCCATTAAATGGGAACCTGCAGGCAGGATTTCACATAAACTTTCACTGCTGCAGAATATTGGTGTTTCTTTTGTCATGTTTTATTTTCAGTTCTCGGGAACCATGCATGAATCCATGTTCAACTTCCATCATTTATATTTCATTCTGATAATAATTTCTTTTTTTTTTTTCAGTTCATGTAAATGCCCTGAAGATTAATTTAAGCAATCCATATGGTAAAAATAAAAAGCTACATAAAATTAGGAAGATTAAGAAGATCTTTAAGGTCTTACTAATGTTTAGTGTATTTGTTACCCAGGTGGTACTTATAAACAGGCTTATTTTAAATTTGATGTTCATATTAAGGAAAAGAAGGAATTTTAAATGCATTAAGTGTTTTAGCTCAAAAATTGGAGAAATGTTATCAGATTCTTAAGGCATCAAAGAGTGGGAGGTCTCAATTCCTATAAAATATAACATGTAACAACCACTATTTATTGAACAAGTACTAAGTGCCATAAGCTAATTTACAAATTATCTTTAATATTCACAATATATGAACTATTATTCTCATTTTTTAAGAGACATAAATTTAAATTTAGAAAAGCAAAGTGATTTGCCCAAGTTCAGTTACTAATGAGTACGTTGGGATTTGAACCTAAATTCCTTTGACTCCAAAGGAATGCTATTAGTTAACCTTTACACTTCATACCTCTTGTGTTACTCCTATTTGAACCCAAGAAGTAAGTATTATTTGCATAATAAATATAAGTAAAATAAAGAAGAAATGCATGAATACCATTGTCAGCTACTTTAGGATAAGTATTGATTTTACCCTCTACTCTATGCATCATCAAGAATCAAGGCCCATCTTGTTATACTGATCTTCAATATATGATTCTAAGTTATATTAATCTTTTGAGTTAAATAATTGAATTGATTTGAGTTAATTAATAGTTTAAAATCTCTTGCCTGAAATTGTCCTCTTTCATTTAATAACCCAGAAGTAATATGAACCACCATATCTAAGTCATCTATAAATTCATTAAGTGTTTTTTTATTTAGCCATTTTTTGGAGCCAATGTCACCATGTGGCGAAAGTATGGGAGAAAGAGTTTATCAATGTTCATCTTTTGATATAGGGATTTTTGCAGTGCAGATGTGGATATGTCCAGTGAGAATTTTACAATACAATCATAACATGAAAAACAAGATTTATGCACTTAACAAATGTTTTCTGAGTGCCCAATATATGCCAAGAATTTTTCTAGAAGCCAAATATATTGCGATGAAAAATATAAGACAAAAATCCTGTCCTGTGGAAATTACATTCTGTTGGGGTTTAGATTACCCATAAGCAAGTGAGTGAAATAATAGTATACCAGATTATTACAGGTGTTACGGAAAAAAGTAAAATAGGAGAGAAAGATAGAGAATGTGAGTTCATTTCAATTTCCCTTAGGGTCATTAGGAAAGACCTCACTCAGAATGTAACATTTGTGTGAAGACCATGGGTGAAGGGATGAACTTCCTGGCTATCTTACAGAAGAGTAATCAGGGCAGAGAAACAATCAGTGAAAATATTCCAAAAGGGGATATATCTGGCATGTTGAAGGAATGGCAAGGAGACCATTATTATGAGTCAAAGTGAAAAAGAAATAAAGTTATAGAAGAAGTAGTTAAAAACTAAGGACCAAAACATATAGTGACATGAAGTCATAGAAAGAATTTTCATATTAGTATAGACGAAATGTGAACTCATCAAAAGTCATCAAAACAGGATGATTTTGGATAGCAGGTTTAGAATAGACTTCAGGAAAATAAGCAAAGAAGCAGAAAACCAGATAGCAAGCTATTGTAATTAAAAAAGGGGGGGGCACCTGGGTGGCTCAGTGGGTTGAGCTTCTGCCTTCGGCTCAGGTCATGATCTCGGGGTCCTGGGATCGAGTCCCACATCAGGCTCTCTGCTCTGCAGGGAGCCTGCTTCCTCCCCTCTCTCTCTGCTTGCCTCTCTGCTCACTTGTGATCTCTCTCTGTCAAATAAATAAAATCTTAAAAAAAAAAAAGGGAAGCTTGATTCAGAAAGTGTGTTTATGGAGAAGGTGGCAATAAGAGGTTGGAGTCTGGATATAGTTTAAAGGTTGAACTAAAAGAACATGCTGTTGAATTGCATTTTTGTGCTAGGGAAAGAGAGGAATTATGGATGATTTTAGGGTTTATTTTGTTTCATTGCTTTTATTTTGTTTCATTGTTTTTTTCCTTAACTTCTACACCTGGAAATATGGTATTATAGACTGAGATGGTGAGGACTGCAGAAGAGGGAAATATGGAGGAAGGGTGAAGGTGAAGGTTAGCAGCTCAGTTTTAAACAACCTAAGTTTGGTGTCCCTAATTAGACAACGAATCAGATGTTGGATAGTTAAGTCCATAATCTTAAATTCAGGGAAAAGGGAAAAGGAAATATATATTCACTTATATATGGTGAATATATAAATTCACCATTTATATATGGTGAATGCCATATATAAATATGGCAGTCACCAGCATATAGGTGTCATGTAAAGTCATGAAGCTATATGACATCACCAAAGTTTGAGGTCCATGAAGAAAAGAATGGAAAAGAAAAGAGGTCTATGGATTGAGTCTTGGAGCTTTCCAAATTTTAAGGATAAAAGGTGAAGAATATAAAACAGCAAAGAGACTGAGAAGTAGCAGCCAGAGAAGTGGGAAGAAAACCTGACGTACGGTGTGCTAGAAGCCAATTTTACAACATTTTTAAAGGGGAAGTAATCATACTGCATTGATGTTGCTGAGAGGTCGAGATGAACA
Organism: Enhydra lutris kenyoni; assembly: GCF_002288905.1. Taxonomy (NCBI): domain Eukaryota; kingdom Metazoa; phylum Chordata; class Mammalia; order Carnivora; family Mustelidae; genus Enhydra; species Enhydra lutris. The sequence goes on from NW_019154087.1 coordinate 78,828,186, forward strand.
CTAAAACATTAGTTTTGGCAATTTGGAAGCCACTGCCAAATTTGGTAAGAGATGCTTTGATGAACTGGTAGAAGCAAAAGTTTGGTTGATGGTGGTTCCAAAGAGAATTCAAAGAGAGGACAGGAAGTGAACGTAATACCTCTTTGAGAAGTTTTTCTAAAAAAAGAGAATAGAAAACTAGCTCAGTAATTGGGGAAGGAGACCGAAAGGGAAGGGAGAAATAATAACATGCTTACAGACTGATGGGAATCATGACTAGAGAAATACAAATTGAAAATGCAGAAGTGAGAAGGGAGAGAATTGCTGGAGAGATGTCTTCACTAGACAAGAAAATATGGGTCTTAATGAATAAATTGTATGGTTTCCCTTTGATTAGAACACAGATGGATCAATCAGAGTACCTATGGCCAAAACAAAACATATGGCCAAGGCAACAGGTAGATCTAAGTGGCTGGACAGCTGTGTCTATGCAAGCTCATAGCAGACATGATGATTGCTAGATAGCTGTGATGATGAAAACTTGTGGAAATTTTTCTGCTCACTGCTCCTTTTTTTTCCAGCAAAATATATAATCAAAGCCAGGATTTATTTTTGTAGCTATCTAAAGGGAGGTGGGGGGAAAGGAGTGCAAAACTTAGAACATACTAGTGATAACTCCTACTTTAATAGATCTATTCTGGGAAAATGTCAAAACCACATCTTTCCCACATCTTCCAGGAAGAAATAAGCCAATCAATACTTGAGCTTATGGAAAAATACCATTGTACTCCAAAGTAGTCTTGATTTTATTATGCTTTTTCAGAGATGTAAAAGATGCAACTTTATTATTTCTTGCTCTGGAACCTAGTGACAAACACTTTGAGAATAGAAAAGGCTATTAGGTCTCATTTCTAAACCTTTGATCTGACATGAAAATGTAAAATACTGAGATTTCTGCCAAGGAAATGTAGTTCATTTTTTATTCTTGAATAAGGAATTATGTCTCTAAATTCTGAAAATTCTTAGGGATAGTATCTCACAAATGGAAATAAATGTCTATAAATATATAGCTACCTCTGTATTCATTCTTTCCTTCAATCTTTTCTTTTAAGATTTTGTTTATTCATTTGACAGAGAGAGAGCACAATTAAGCAGAGCAAGAGCAAGAAGCGTCAGTCTTTCTGTTGGGCAGGGAGCCAGACATGGGACTCGATCCCAGGATCCTGGGATCATGACCGGAGCCTAAGGCAGATGTTTAACTGATTGAGCCACTCAGGTACCCTCCTTCAACCTTCTGAACAAGACCATCTCAGTCCATATTCACTTTTGAACCAGCAACTTAGTACCTGTACCAGTATATATCAAACAGATATTAGGGGTGCCTGGGTGGCCCAGTCCTGTGAGCATACTAATCTTGGTTTCCACTCAGGTCATAATCTCAGGGTCTTGAGATCAAGGCCCGTGTTGGGTTCTGCATTCAATGGGGAGTCTGCTTGAGATTCTCTCTCTCCCTCTCCTTCTGTCCCTCCCTGCCCTCACACACTCTCTTGCTCTCTCTCTCAAATAAATAAATTTTTAAAAAAACATATATTAGATTTTTAATAACTATTTGTGAAATTGACGTATTTTTCATTTTTATTATACTCAGATAAAAAATGGGTTTATAATGTGTATTTTCCTTCTCTACGTACGGGTTGTTTGGGGGTAGGAATTTGTTGTAGTAATTTCTTAGAGATGACCTATGTTATTAAAAATATTTAAAATAAAGAAAAAAGCAAGAGAAGTCCTTAGATATTCTATACTCCTGAAAAGTATTTTAGTTCTTAGTGAGTATAGCCAACAAAAATGTCCCCTTTATTTTTATTTACAGATTTCTGTCTCTCCCTTTGTTTCTCCCTCTCTCTCTTTTTTCTTCTCTTCTCTTTTTTTCTTTCCTTTTCTCTCTTACCCTCCCTCTTCTTTCTTCCTCATATGGTAAAAGAGTAAATGATAATTCATCTCAGGGAAAAAAAATATAAACATTACTTTAAAATGCATTTTTGCTATTTCTCATATGTATGAACTTTTTCTAATCTTTTCTTCAGGCTTTTTTTTTCCCCATTGAAGTATTCCTTTTGAGGAAATTATTTTCCTTTAAAACATAAAACTTACAGGTGTAATTATATCCATATTTCTTTAAAATTTGGGAAATATCAGGTGCCTGGGTGGCTTAATTAGTTAAACTTTGCCTTTGGCTCAGATCATGATCTCAGGATCCTGGGACTGAGCCCCATGTTGGGTTCCCTGCTAAGCAGGGAGTCTGCTGCTTCTCCCTCTACCTGCTGCTCCCCTTGCTTGTGCTCTTGCTTTCTCCCAAATAAATAAATTAATTAAACAGTTTAAAAAAATTAATTAAAAATTGGGAAATATCAAGAAATGTATTACATTGGAAGACTTGCTGATGATAAATTTTATCTTCATCAAAATATGTGCCTCTTCTTAAATGGAAAATTTTTCATAAAAAGCAAGCTTAAGTTTTATGATTATTAAATTATGAAATGGGTCATGAAGAATGGTTACACTTTCTTTAAAAAAAAAAAAAAGACTTAGGGGCACCTGAGTTGGTTAAGCATCTGCCTTTGGCTCAGGTCATGATGAGCCCCACATCAGGATCCCTGCTCAGCAGAGTCTGCTACTCCCTCTGCCCCTCCTCCCAGCTCATGCTCTCTATCTCTCTCACTCTATTCTCTTTCTCATTCTCTCTCAAATAAATAAATAAAATCTTTTTAATAAAAAGATTCATTTACTTATTTTAGAGAAAGAGAAAGAAAGAGCAGGGGCAAGGGTAGTGGGAGAGGGGGAAAGAGAACCTCAAGCAGATTCCCTGCTGAGCATGGAGGCCAACTCAGGCTGATCCCATGATCCTGAGATCCTGAGCTGAGCTAAAATCAGGAGTCAGATATTTAACCAACTGAGCCACCCAGGTGCCCCTGAATGCACTAATATTATTTACCCTTTTTGAGGATGGAATATTTGTGTTCCTTCATTCTCTCTCTCTTTTTAAAAAAAATTTTTTTAAAAGATTTTATTTATTTACTTGCCAGAGAGAGAGAGAGAGAGAGCACAGGCAGACAGAGTGGCAGGCAGAGGCAGAGGGAGAAGCAGGCTCCCTGCTGAGCAAGGAGCCTCGATGTGGGACTCGATCACAGGACACTGGGATCATGACCTGAGCCGAAGGCAGCCGCTTAACCAACTGAGCCACCCAGGCATCCCAATCTATCTCTCTCTTGCTACATGTATGTGCATGTGTGTATACACATATAGACACATATTAATGTGTATATGCATACATGTGTAAACACATCAATATATATGCACACACATGTATAGGTATCCACGCACATATATGCATGTCTGTGCAGACCTATACATTCCTAGCTGTGCACAAAGCCACATAAATGCATACATGTGTGTACAAGTATGTGAGTAGGTGACTATATAAATGTATATGTTTGTTAAATTTTGCATACATGTTTGTATATGTATACAGATACATTTTTATATATACTCATATATGAATGATATGAGTCTCTGATGTTTGTGTTCATTATATAGACAAGTGCACATATAAATCAGGTGCACAGTTCTTAGATTTACATACATTCCCCTAACTATAGAAGTCAACAAGTTTAATCACAAGGATGTTTTATATTCTTAATCCCCTATGCATCACAAAAATTTCTAAGGCAACATATATACTACATAACTGTATATTTATAAAATCTGAAGATATTTTTTATAAGTAAAAATCCATTATGACAGTTCCTTTTATTTGATATTTACATTTCATGAGATTATGGAGTCTGAATTGGAAATGACATCACGTGGTCGTCCTTTTATAAAATGGTTAAGGCCCTCTTGTGTCTCTGTCTGAGTGACCCCTGTATTAGTAGTCTAAAAGTGAAATATTAAAAACGGTACATTTTAACTCAATAAATTTCAGTAAAAGGTAAACAATTCTTTGAATAGATTGGTTGTCCTACAATGTTAGATTATTTTGGAGAAAACAAACCAAATAACCTAACTGTCCTGCTTTAATCACAATGTTACAAATTTTTGCTTCCCAAGCTACTGATATAGACATAGACATAGAGACACAGACATAGATATAGGTATGGATATGCATATAGAATAGGTTTTGTCGCTTGGTTAAACATCATTAGTGTGACTCCAAGTAAGGTATCAGTAATTGATCTTTGTCCTATTCTCACAGCTCTGAGTCAAGGAAAGTGCTCGGCCAGGCTCGATCAGCACAGAGAAGCTGTGGGTGTAAGTGTGGACCGCACACAGGCTAACACGCACTGTATGAAAGAGTCCGTTGCATAATATGTACTGAGCAACCCTCAAGTTGAGGAAGCATCCCCGGCTCAGGTGTGGGTCCCCAGCACACATCCACATATCCTCTGTGAAAATCTATTCCAGCCTATGAATAGAAGATGGGGCTAGAAAAGCACTGCTGAGCTTTTAGGATCTCAGTTTTGAGCACTCACTAACTCAGACTTCTCTTCCACAAAGTCATGCTTACTGAGGAGACGCCGAAGTGGGAATGCCTTCCCAAATCTTTGTTTCCTTGTGGATCTTGATATTTAGTATTCTGACTACACCTATTTTTCCTCTATCTTTTAGAGAAGCAGATTTTATTTGACTTACTCAAGTGGTGTCTGTTCCTGGCCTTTCAATATACATCTTCCAATAATATTTGCAAAAAGATGATATGCAAAAGGGAATCTTAGTAATATGATACTAAAATATTTCCAAATGGTAAAATTTTATAATCTGGGTAAAGAAATGAAAACACATTTAATAGAATGAATAAGGATCATATAAGGGGCGCCTGGGTGGCTCAGTGGGTTAAGCCTCTGTCTTTGGCTCAGGTCATGATCCTGGGGTCCTGGGATTGGGCCCCACATCAGACTCTCTGCTCGGTGGAGAGCTTGCTTCCTCCTCTCTCTCTGCCTGCCTCTCTGCCTACTTGTGATCTCTCTCTCTCTGTCAAATAAATAAATAAAATCTTAAAAAAAATTTTTTTAAAAATCATATAAAATAAAGTACTGTACATAAATAGCATTTAATATAGCTTTAAGAATTCTCTATGCATATATAGACTAGGATGGTCAATCAAACTTTCTCAAAAATGGAACTTATATAGTTTTGACATATTATTGAATAAAGAAGAACATAAAGTTGGTAGAGACAAACTGGGGATATTTTAAGAGCATGGATACATTAGAACCTCTAGATATAAATCCACACACAGTGGACAAGAAAACAAGGCGATCAGAAGCTGGAGTGGAAATCAGTGAAAGCTGACATTGATAGGAAATAATGTGAGAATATGGCAACTTAATCTTCAGACCTTGGAGTTAGTACTTAATCAGCAGGCGAGAGGGAGCGATTGGAATCGTTGCTTGGATGAGGGAACATGTGACTATAGCAGATCCTGTGATGCGCTATGCAGGTCCTCCCTCAGGACTGAAGGATTTATTTTCCCAAACTTGCAGTAAGTACTCACTACAGAGAGCACTCAGCTTTCTTTTTTTTTTTTTTTTTTGAACATTCTTTTTTTTTTAATCATTTTTTTATTTATTTTCAGCATAACAGTATTCATTGTTTTTGTACCACACCCAGTGCTCCATGCAATCCGTGCCCTCTCTAATACCCACCACCTGGTTCCCCCAACCTCCC
>NW_019154087.1:78833988-78836731 GCF_002288905.1 Enhydra lutris kenyoni
CCCCAAAGTGTGACAACTCCAAAGGACTGCCCAAGCTCCAGATGGTTTGGCCAAGACCTTCACTGAGATTACCTCATAGCCCAAATTTCTGTTCTTCTCAATCTTGCTTCCTTTCCTTCTCATCTACATCTGGTGACCCCAAGAGCATTTCCCAATAAACCTCCTGCATGCCTGCACGTTTCAGATTCTGCTTCCCAGATAACCTCACTTGTGATAGATTCCAAAGTGTTATGCAGAATGTAGAATCAGATGTATTGAGCAATAACACAAATTTATCATGTGGAATATATATTTGAAGATTTAAGAGTAAACCTTCAAACATAAATTGTTTTCTCACAAGGAATTCATTGAGGCATACAGTTTTAGAATTGTGTATTCAGAGGCTTGGTTTCTTGTATTTACCTAATCCCTAAGAAAAGGTCATTAGTAAATTATCAGGAATTTATATGATCCTTCAACACTAAGAAACTGCGTGTGTTGGTGTCAGGGAAATTAACTGGTGCCGAAACAGAGAAGAAAAGGGAACAGATGTGGAAAAGTATAACATTTTACTCTTTCGTATCTGTCATTATTCTGAGTTGAGTAAGTTTGTTTGCCGAATGGCTCATTTTGTTTGTCTACTTAAGTCTAGTAATTTTTCTTGCGAATGCTTACAGATTTCTGGGAATAAGACTATATATGTAAGAGAAATAAAATGAATGTGCCTCTGGCTTAATTCTTTTTTGGACATAGGTGCTAAGTTGTTGTTTTGAATGTCTCAAGATGTTAAGCCTTTCAAGGAAAACATGAGAGGAATCCAGCCTGGGGTGGGATTTTTTTTCTTCTCTTCAATTTGTTAACCTTGTTCACAATGTCTCTTTTTGAGATAGGTGAGAAATAGATTCTAGCTCCCCATGGTGCTATAGAAACCATCATATCAATAGGTGCTTTCATGATTCTGTGAGAAAAATTAGATTTAATCTTCTTTCAGGTTACTCCACAGTCTTAAAAGAACTACTAAAAAATTACTAAAAATTGGGCCCCAACACAGGTAACACATGATGTTTGATCAGACTTATGCCCTATTGCCTATACAAATACTCAGCCTTCTCATGCCTGAGCCTCTTCTTACAGTGTTCCATTTACCTAGAATGTTCTTAACTACAGTTCACTTTCCATGGCTGTACACAGATGTACAAATGCTACTTCCTAGAATAATCCTTCACTGATCTCATTAAATTCCCTTAGAAATGCATATGTGTTTTTCTCTCAGCATTTGTCAACATCAATAATATTTAATATATCTATTTGAAAGAAGGGTCCATTTCTCATCTACATTTGGATTTTTAACCACACGGTACAATCTAGGACATCACAAAGTGTTTATTAAATGAAGGAATGAATGAACACCTTGCTGTACTTTTTTCAAAGTGCTATATAAGAACCAAAAGAATTGGAGTGAATTGGAGTACTGTTAAAGTAAAAATCCCTAAGCCCCAGTTTATATCCACTCAACCAAAATTTCTGGGTGTGAGTTTCTGGAACATACATTTTAACAAGTACCTCAGGCAATACTGTTTATTATTTGGGAACTTATGACTCAACGTGGTAGGGAGAGACAGAGAGACAGACTATCTTCAATATATTTGTATTTAGATTACAAAAATAACTAGAAAAATAGAAAGAATTTTAAAATTGCCAGAAAAATTGAAATAGCAAAATAACCTTAAAAAATATCTCTGGGGGAAGGAATTAAAAATAAGTCATTTTTGTATTTATTGTAACAATGTTTTTACTCCTCTCATGAAACAGGTAACCAATTGGTAATAAACAGACTAGGGTGTAATATATATTAGTGGAGGATATTATGCTGAGTGAAGTAAGTCAAGCAGAGAGAGTCAATTATCATATGGTTCACTTACTTATGGAGCATAAGGAATAACATGGAGGACATTAGGAGAAGGAAAGGAAAAGTGAATTGGGGGAAATTGGAGGGAAAGATGAACGATAAGAGACTGTGGACTCTGAGAAACAAACTGAGGGTTTTGGAAGGGAGGGGGTTAGGGGAGCCTGGTAATGGGTATTAAGGAGGGCACGTATTTAGAGCACTGGGTGTGGTGCATAAACAATGAATCTTGGAACATTGGAAAAAAAAATACATATGCATTGTAATGAATGCTTTATAGCTACAATGTTTTGCATCTATTTTACCTGGGCATAATGTAATAAGATTTAATCTACTTATAAATGTTCTCTGCGTTTTAGTCAACGTTTAAGTTGGCAAAATATGAGGAGAATCAACTTGCTTTATAAACTGCACTTTCAGCTGCTTCTAAGTAAACCTGTGGGAATTTAGAACCACCGTAACTGTAGCTTGAATCATTAATTTCCTCCAGCAAATCTCCCAAAAGCTTTGTAAAGAACAGTCAAACAAGCTACAAGTGTGCCTTAAGCAGTCTTCCTCCAGCTACATGTACCCTCTAAGCAGCCTTCCTCTTGGGCTGAGTGACTATAATTTACCCACCCCTTCCTGGCTTAGGTTTTGGAACCCATGCTGCCCTGCTCACCACCACATCACATCTCAGTGTTCTTAATCCAATGATATGGTACCATTATCTGGGGGACATTTAAATCCACATCACATCTCAGTGTTCTTAATCCAATGATATGGTACCATTATCTGGGGGACATTTAAATCCACATCACATCTCAATGTTCTTAATCCAATGATATGGTACCATTATCTGGGGGACATTTAAATCCA
>NW_019154087.1:78836741-78841163 GCF_002288905.1 Enhydra lutris kenyoni
TAGTGGTGCTTCCAGCTCCAATCTCAGAAATTCAGATTTAACTCTTCTGCACTAGAAGCAGAACATCAGTTCTTGTTGTTATTTATTTTGCTTTTTTCAGTTCTCCCGAATGATCCTAAAATGTAGTCACGGTTGAGAAACATTAGCAAAAGAGAAATTTTAAGATGAAGAATAATAGGCAAGAATATTTACCTTGCTTTAGAAGTTAAATACCATCCTCCCCCAATTTCAAGCTGTAAGTCACAACGCAATCTCTAATGTACCTTAATATTCTCTTGTCTGAAGAAGAAAAGATAAATATGCCAGTTTTGATTGGCCTATACCATACTTATATTTATAAACTCTAAAAGAAAGCAAATTTGATTATTTTATTCTAAAATCTTTATCTGCTTTTGTATGCTGTAACAGTGACTACAAAGACTATGTATTTGAATCTTTTACTCAGGGTTTGAGGGAAAAATAAATTGAGTATCTTCTTTTAGAGAAGCTTCTGTAGGTTCTGAATGCCAGACAACATGTCATAAAATTTCTGATTTGTGGCAATAAAAACATCGTTTTATATCTTAGATAAGTAGGACAAGAGAATCTGAAAGTGAATTCTTGAACTATCTGGAAGCAGTATTCAATATCTTTTTACATAGTAAAATATCTTTTTACATAGTAAATATTTAATAAATATTTTTATTGATATAGTAGCCTAACAAACCCATTTTAATCTTACTCTATTATTTTCCACATTCTGCTTCCAGGTAAATTTGAAAGCTAACAGCTCACTTTAGAATTCCTATCACAAGGCTCTCTCCTCTTTTGAATTGTGATTACGCCAATTAAAAAATAGCAAAAACAAAAACAAAAGAATCAGGATTCTTTATCAAATTCCTTCTCTGTTGTGATCTTATTTTTGTAACATCTTCCTCGTTTGCTCCCATTTCTTAATGATATAACAAATTCCAGACTTCTTGTTCCTTGAAATTTAGCTATGTCACCATCCTCTTCTCAATTATTAAGTTGTAGAAGCAAGTGAAGCACTTCCTGAGAGCAGCAATGCACTAAGTGAACTGTTTGTTTATTTATTTATGTATTTATTTATGGGCACCACTAAAAGTGTCAGTTCCTTGTTTTTAAGAAACCATAAACAGGAATTATGAGACCAATACAGAACTAAAACCTCCAAGAGAGGGTGAAGGGGAGGAAAAGTCTTCCCAGGGCACAAGAGAATCACAAGGATATTTGTTGGTCTTAGGCTTGGATGTGGTCGGAAAAAACCGTCTACCCTGAGATTTCACATTCCCAAGCCCTCTCTACTTTTCTATTAGTTGTGCATGTTTATATTTCCTACATGCATCGAGAAACAAACCAAGAAATTAACACAAAAATTCTGGGCCATTGCTTCTCCTTAACTACCCAATTGAAGGAGAAGTAAAATTGTCTGGAGGAATCCACTCTCAGCTTGAGTTTCACAGGATTCGCATAGATAACGCCTCATCAAATAACTCAAAATCAAAAATTATAAACCACATGAAACAGTTCACCATGAGTAGAGGCAGTACACATGCGTGCATGAGCACACGCTCACATGTGCACACACATGCAAGGATTAGACCCAAGAAAATTCAGTTAATGGAATTATTCCTTAGAGAATGTACAATTTTACAAAATTACCAGTCATTTAAATAAAAAATTTAAATGTGAGACAAAAGAAAACCTATATATGAATACGATTAATGAATGTTTAGAAAAATTAAAACTTTTAAAAATAGAAATTCTTATTGAAATTTGAATGTGAATAAATGAATTAAAAATTCATTTCAAAAATATTTCAAAAAACTTATAATTCTATTTATAAAACCCAATATATATATATATATAAATTAGAATTCCAAAAAGAAGAGAAAGAAAGGCAGATATCTGAAGTGATGACTAATGAGGGCTTTCCAGAATTGACAAAAAAAAAACCCTCAAATTCAGGAACACAAACTAGTTTTAAGAAGAATAGGTAAAACTATATTCACACATAGAGACAATTCTGCAGAACTTTGGAACCCAAAGACAAGGAGAAAAATCTAATAAATAATCCACCAAAGAACAACACTTGGGTTGAAGGCAAAATTCCTAGCAGTAGAAATATAAACAGAAGGCAAATTTTGCTTTTGGCTTCACAAATAATTCTATGTATAATGTCAAACAAATCTTTTGAAGAAAAAAAGATATCCTAAGTGGCTGCATATTAAGTCAATAAGAAATTTTAAAAATACTTTTTTCCCCAGTATACTCCTGAAGCAAAAATTTACACTGATTCAAAGCTAAAATGAGTTTAAGATTTCAATTCTAAAGCTCTTCGATGGTAGAAATTGTCTTCTTCACAATGAAATACTGAGAGTGTTACACAGGGCCTGGATCTGAGCAGGTGATTAGTAAATATTTGTTTGTTAAATAAATGAATATATGAATGGGTAATATATAAATTATATGAATATTATGTCATAATAAGAATAATATTAGAAAATAATAGTACAGATATAACTAAGTGATCTTAGATCACTGTATGCTTAATTATGTATACATTAGTACATGGTAATGCCTAGAAGAGAAGGCCTTCCTGTAGACTGTATATTTCAGATTGAATGAATGGGAGATATAAAGGAACTAACTTCCTGTTTTATTATTTTTCTTTTTCATGCCCCTGTACTGAACCTTAAACATTGTAAACATCTGACAAGTGAATACTAAGTAGTAAGTATTACTGCTGTAAAGCCAAATTTATATTACTAAAAATCTTTGTTTTTGGGGCGCCTGGGTGGCTCAGTGGGTTAAGCCGCTGCCTTCGGCTCAGGTCATGATCCCAGGTCGTGGGTTCAAGCCCCGCATCGGGCTTTCTGCTCATCAGGGAGCCTGCTTCCTCCTCTCTCTCAGCCTGCCTCTCTGCCTGCTTGTGATTTCTCTCTGTCAAATAAATAAATAAAATCTTTAAAAAAAAAAATCTTTGTTTTCTGCAAAGCTATTCAATAAAAACATAGGGAAAAGTGAGGCTGTGAAAGACCTCTTCAAACTTTTGGGATTTTGTAACCAGGACACCAACATAAGGATAATATTGCTAATAAAAAATACTGTCACAGTTAAATCACCACCACCATTTGCAATTAGTAACAGTCAATTCTTAGCCAACTTAAATCTCAGAACTTGTGCTTCCTTCTTCAAGATATATATTCTAAGAGACTTCACAATAATAAAGACTAATTTTATGAAAACTAAACATCTGAGTGAGAGTGTAGGCTCTTTTCATCAATCATTTTCTAAGGTGGGAGGAGAGGGGAAGTGATATATTGGCAGCTGCCCCTCTTCCCTACATTAAAAAATGGGGAAATGGAGAGGAGTCAAGATGGCTGAGAAGTAGCAGGCTGAGACTACTTCACGTAGCAGGAAATCAGCTAGATAGCTTATCTAAAGATTGCAAACACCTACAAATCCAACGGCAGATCAAAGAGAAGAAGAACAGCAATTCTAGAAACAGAAAATCAACCACTTTCTGAAAGGTAGGACTGGCGGAGAAGTGAATGCAAAGCGACGGGAAGATAGACCGCGGGGGGAGGGGCCGGCTCCCGGCAAGCGGTGGAGCAACGGAGCACAAAATCAGGACTTTTAAAAGTCTGTTCCGCTGAGGGACATCGCTCCAGAGGCTAAACCGGGGTGAAACCCACGTGAGGTCAGTGTGGCTTCAGGTCCCACAGGGTCACAGAAAGATCGGGGTGTCTGAGTGTTGCAGAGCTTACAGGTATTAGAACGGGGAAGCCAACTACAGAGACAGAGCTGAGGAGTGAGCTCTAAGCTCGGGGTTACCTTGAACTGGTCACAGGCTTGGTGAGCTCAGAGCACGGCAGGAGGCCAGGGAGACGGGAGTAATTGGGCGCTGTTCTCTGAGGGCACACTGAGGAGTGGGGCCCCGGGCTCTCGGCTCCGCCAGGCTGGAGACTGGGAGGCCGCCATCTTCATTCCCGTCCTCCAGAAATCTACGGAAAGCACTCCGGGACCAAAAGCTCCCGAAAGCAAACCCGAGCGGATTACTCAGCCAGGCCCCTGCTAAGGGCGGTGCAACTCCGCCTGGGGCAAAGACACTTGAGAATCACTACAACAAACCCCTCCTCCAGAAGATCAGCAAGAAATCCAGCCAGGACCAAGTTCACCTACCAAGGAGTGCAGTTTCAATACCAAGGAGAGAAGCGGAATTCCAGAGGAGGAGAAAGCACGGAACTCATGGCTTTCTCCCCATGATTCTTTAGTCTTGCAGTTAATTCAATTTTTTTTCGTTTTCAATTTTTTTTCTCTTCTACTAAATTTTTTTTAACTTTTACCCTTTTCTTTTTTAACGTTTTTTAACTAGTTTATCTAACATATATATATATATATATATATATATATATATAT